>NW_022196904.1:10219204-10257811 GCF_008632895.1 Mastomys coucha
GCCCATTACCTTGGGAATCTTCACTCTCTTCTATACCTATTATCCTTAGGTTTGGCCTTCTCATTGCACGCTGGATTTCCTGGATGTTTTGGGTTAGGAGCTCTTTGTTTTTTGCATTTTACTTGACTGTTGTGTCAACGTTTTCTTTGGTGTCTTCTGACCCTGAGATTCTCTCTTCTATCTCTTGTATTCTGTTGGTGATGTTTGCATCTGTGACTCTTGATTTCTTTCCTAGGTTTTATATCGCCAGGATTGTCTCTCTCTGATTTCTTTATTGTTTCTATTTCAATTTTTAGATTCTGGATGGATTTGTTCATTTCCTTCACCTGTTTGATTGTATTTTACTGTAGTTCTTTAAGGAATTTTTGTGTTTCCTCTTGAAGGGCTTCTAGCTGTTTACCTGTGTTCTCCTGTATTTTTTGAGGGAGTTATTTATGTCTTTCTTCAAGTCCTGTATCATCATTATCAGAAATGGTTTTACATCTGAATCTTGCTTTTCTGGTGTAATGGTGTGTCCAGGACTTGCTATGTTGGGAGAATTGGGTTCTGATGATACTAAGTAACCTTGGTTTGTGTTGCTTATATTTTTATGCTTGCTCTGCATCATCTGGTTATCTCTAGTGCTACCTGCCCTTGCTAAATCTGACTGGAGCCTTTCCTTCCTGTGATCCTGGTTGTGTCAGAACCCCTCAGAATCAAGTTGTATCTGTGATCCTGTAATTCTGGGATTCTGTGACCCTGGGCTTGTTAGAGCACCTGGGAGTGGAGCTTCCTCTGGGTATGTTGGGAATGACTGAAGAATTTGTGTCCAAGATCTGCTCAGCACACCAGCCAGCCCAGACAGACTGGAAGCACCCCGAGCCACTGGGATGGCAGAGTTCCTGTTTGGTCCTGCTGGTCCCAGTTACTCCTGGTGTTGGGACAGATGTTGTATCCTCCTCGCCTCTGATCCTGGGTGTGTTAGAGTGCCTGAGAGTGGAGCTTCCTCTGGGTGTTTTGGGACCAGAAGGAACCTCAGTTACTGGGCTGGCCTTAGGACATTCTTTTTTTTTTAAAAATAATTTTTGTTACATGCACACACACACACACACACACACACACACACACACACACACTACCCTTTTTAAATTTTATGTGCACTGTTATTTTGCCTTCATGTATGTTTGTCTGTGTGAGAGTGTCAGATCCCCAGGAACTGGAGTTACAGACAATTGTGGGTGGGTGCTGGGAATTGAACTAAGATCCTCTGGAAGAACAGCCAGTATTCGTTACTGCTGATCCATCACTGTAACCTCCACATATATTCTTAAATACAATGCCAGAATCAAAATTTTATTGAATTCTTAGAATGTTGGAGGTGGAAATAGTAGGTGTGTGTACAGCAATGTAAGAAGCAGGCACCTATGTGTGAAGGGTCTGAGTGTTCATTACAAACCACACAGGAAGTAAAAAAAAAGCACAAATAAATACATGCTGTTGTTAACCATAGACATGAAGAAGCTAGAGTAATAACTAGGGAACATATACTTTTGACTGAGAAGTTCTCCATGGTATATTATATGCAAGATATGGTCTGGGAGTGCAAAAGGAAGAGAAAATAAACACAAAGGTATGTGGAAGAAGGAGGAGGCTCATCTAGAAAAGAATGCAGGTTATTAGATAGAGAAGGGCCAAATGTGAACACTGAACTGAAGCCATGAGCAAAGAATGATGCTGGATAGATATTTGCTGTGGAGGATGTGACAAGTTTCTGAAGAGTATTCCAAGTATTCTAAATACAATTGGAAGCTGATAAAGGGACGTGAATGGTAATGTTAATTTAAAATAATTTACAAAAGTATTTATGGTTCATTCTACGGTCTTCTCCTCAAAGTTAATTTTTTTCTTTTTTAAAATTGCACTGTGTGGCCAGGCAATGGTGGCCCACACCTTTAATCCCAGAACTTGGGAGGCAGAGGCAGGCAGATTTTTGGGTTCGAGGCCAGCCTGATCTACAGAGTGAGTTCCAGGACAGTCAGCCAGGGCTACACAGAGAAACCCTGTCTTGGAAAAACCAAAAAAATAAAAAAAATACTCTGTGTGTGTGTGTGCCCACATGCACACACACACATGCATGTGCTTGCACATGCCATGGTGCACATATGGAGGTCAGAGGACAACTTAATGGAGTTCATTCTTGCTATCTACCTTTGGGTGAATTGTAGGAATTGAACTCAGATCACCAGACTTGTACAGAAGACATCTGTACCTGATCTTTCTATCTTAAAGATCATTTATTTTCTCTCTTCCCTTTGTCTGTCCTGGGTATACTAGTCTTTTTCTGATTTTTAAAGTGACATTCTTATTTATTTGTTAAGAATTGCATGCATTTATACAATATATTTTTATCATATCCATTGACTATTACTTCCCTCTAACTTCCTCTAATACTCCTGCCCTGTCTCCCTCTCAATTTTATCTTCTCTTTCACACACTCGAATCCAATTAGTGCTTCCTATATGCATGTGAGTGTGGAACCATGCACTTGAGCATGACTGACCTATCAGAAATGAGTCCCCAAAGAAAAGTCACTGTTCTTCCCTCAACAATGACCCTCTGTCACTGTGAGGGCCTTGGATTATTCTAACCCATTTATGCTGGAATTTTGATTGTTCAGGCCACCAGAATTGATGTGAGCTGATGTGTGCGACAGAGTTATGCATCTGTCTGATTTTTACAGAAGCAAAGGTTTTTTCAATGTGACAGGATGTTTGCATTTTACTCTGTAATGTTTCTATCCACCAGTCATTTGCAAGGCTTACTACTTTACATAACAAAATGGATTTTGTGCAAGATGAGAATTTGCAAATGGTCAAATGATATTGCGTCATTGAAATTTACTGACGATTTCAAATAAGCATGAATCTACTTAGATTGGGCTTTGGATATTAATAGGAAATATTGGTAGCCTTTGACAGTAATTACACTATGAGATGAAGTTTGGTAGCCACACACTCACCCCTGGAACATTTAGGTAAATGTTAAGCTTATCTCTGACCACTGGACATCCAGATACTTAGAGTACATTTTGTTTCAAGTCTTGGGGGATATTTTTCTTGTAGAGTAGGGAAGAGAATGCCTGACTCAGGAGAAGAGTCACAGTCAGACATGGGTGAGTTTTCTTAGTCTTTAAATAAGGGATAATAAACCCACCTCAAGATCTTATGATGTATGAGGTAGATTCTGGAAGAAAACACTTATAGAAGGCCAAGGGGCAGTGCACACAGCTAGCTATTAGTTCCTATTTCTTTGTATGTTTATTTATTTAGTGTGTATGGGTGCTTTGCTTGTATGTTTGTCAGTGCACTGAATATATGCCTGCTGGTTGCAGAGGTCAGAAGAGGGTTTTAGGTCATTTGGAACTGATGTTACAGCGGTTTGTGAGTCACCATATGGGTGCTGGGAATTGAACCCAGATGTGTAGGAAGTACAGTCAGTGCTTTTACTACCAAATCATCTCTTTGGCCCCACTTCCTATATATAGAGAAGGTAGAGAAGCACCTTCTGCTATGTCCTCCAGGCCCTTTACAAACTGCAACTCAATGCTTGTGACACAGCCTTACTAGAAACCTGGCTGCTACGCCTTAGTTAATTTATTAACCTCAATCTTCCATTTATACCTCATCCTTTATGTGAGTTTTTATACCACACCTCTATGGTAAGTCTTATTCTTCAAATTTTAGTGAGGAGAAAGCTGTGATTGAAATTGAGTTAATAGCTGTTGCATGTGTTGTAAGATCCAGGAAGGTGTATTATTATATATATCACATATTGTATAATATGTATCATATATTGATTACTATATGTATCACATATTGTGTAATATGTATCATATATTGATTACTATATGTATCACATATTGTGTAATATGTATCACATATTGATTACTGTATGTATCACATATTGTATAATATATATCATATATTGATTACTATATGTATCACATATTGTGTAATATGTATCACATATTGATAATATGTATCACATACTGATGTGAGTGTCCTGTGCTGCCATCTGATGCCATGGTGATGTTTGGGTCCATGCTGCTTCTATGGGCCATGTCTTGGTGCATGGCCCTACTGCAGCTGCTGTCTGTTTTGATGTCCATGGACTGTGTTACCTCAGAAGGCCTTGTGGATGTTCATAGTCTGTGTTGGAATCATGTTGCTATCTGTGGGATGTGCTGCCACCAGGGACCATATTGATATGAGGAGCCTGTACTGCTACCCGAGGCCGTGGTAATGTCCTTGGCTTGTGCTGCCACCAGGGACCATATTGATATGAGGAGCCTGTACTGCTACCTGAGGCCATGGTGGTGTCCTTGGCTTGTGCTGCCACTGAGGCCTATGATGGTGTCTGTGGCCCACACAGTGGTAGAGAGCCATGTGAATGTCCATGGTCTACACTACCACTAGAGACCATGAATGTGGCATGTGCTGACACTGGAGACCATGTGGATGTCTGTGGTCTGTGTTGTTGCCAGAAACCATGTGTAAGTCCATGATCTATGTTCCTGCTGACTGTAAAGGGCAAGAAAGCTACTTTTGCCATGGTATTTGATGGCTACAGATGCACAGTAAAGAAAGAAGGACATAGAAGGCTTCTGGGACAAGCCCTCTGTCCTCCCCCAAGCAAAAGACTTACAAAACAGCTTAGATAGAAAGCTATTGAAGAGAACCCTTAAAATTGTGATGAGGATGTTGAAGTATAGCTTTCCATAACCAATGGCTTCTGGAGGGTGATGCGTGTCTGGAAGGACGAAGTTTTCTTTAGAGGACTGGCCACTGGGAATTTGACCGTGCTCCAGTGAGTATATGAACAACACAAAATAAACTTGTTCTTCTTTTTTCTCCTCTACTTCCTCCTTCTCCTTTTCCTCCTCCTTTCCTCCTTTTTGGGATAGGGGAGGTCACAGGAGAGTAGATGAACCTGGGATGACTGGGAAGTAAATGTGCTCTGAGTTGATGATATGATATTGCCTTTCCTAAATCAATAAAAATAGCATGAAAAAATATTTATAAAATATTTATAAAACTTTGAAGTTTTAAATTATTATGTGTATATGTGGACCACCTGTGGAGGTCTGAGGACAACTTTGATATTTATGAGTGTTCTGGGGTGGAACTTGTGTTGTTAGGCTAGCACCAGAATTCTATCTGCTGAGTTATCTCATGGGTCTAATTGGTTTTATTATTATTATTATTCTCTCATACATTACATCTTGGCTGCACTTTCCTCTCTCTTCATTTCACTCTTCCCTACCCCCACCTCTCCTCTTTTTCAGATCTACTCTTCCTTTGTTTCTCATCATAAAAAGAGTGGGCCTTCTAGGGATATTAACCAAAACATGGCATAATAAGTTATACTAAGACTAGGCACAAACCCTCATATCAAGGCTGAGCAAGGTAACCCAGTTGGAAGAAAAGGGTCCCAAGATCAGAAAACAGAGTCAGAGATAGCTCCACTCCCACTGTTAGAAGTCCCACAGGAACACCAACCTACATTACTATAACATATATGCAGAGGACCGAGCTCAGGGTCCTCTGATTTTACAGGGTCCTTGATTTTTGCTGCAGTCTCTGTGAGTCCCTATGAGCCCTGCTTGGTTGATTTTTTGTGCCATGTTCTCAGGGTGTCCTCCTGATGCCTGGCTCCTATCATCTTTCTCTCTGTCTTCTGTGGATTTCTCCTCACTCTGGTTGTTGATCTCTGCATCTGCTCCCATCAGTTGCTGAATGATGCCTCTCTCTGATTACAACTGGATAATCTATGAGTCTCTCTTTCTCATTATTTTTAATACACCAATTGATTGATTATTTAACTTTTTTATTACTTTTATTTTATTTTATTTTTTTAATTAATTTATTTTTTTACACTCCATATTCCATTCCCTGCACCCCATCCACATTATGACTGCTCCACATCCCACACCTTCTCCCCACCCCCTCTGTCTCTATGTGGATGCCCCCACCCCTACCCCACCTGTCCTCTAAACTCCACAGGGCCTCCAGGCTCTTGAGGGTTAGGTGCATTATCTCTGAATGAACACAGACCCGGAAGTCCTCTACTATATGTGTGTTGGAGGCCTCATATCAGCTAATGCATGCTGTCTGTTTGGTGGTCCAGTGTCTGAGAGATCTCAGGGGTCCAGATTAATTGAGACTGCTGGTCCTCCTACAGGATCACCCTTCTCCTCAGCTTCTTTCAGTCTTCACTAATTCAACAACATGGGTCAGCTGCTTCTGTCCATTGGTTGGGTGCAAATATCTGCACCTGACTCTTTCAGCTACTTGTTGGGTCTTTTGGAGAGCAGTCATGATAAGTCCCTTTTTGTGAGCACTCTTCAGTAATAGTGTGAGGCCCTGGGACTTCCCTTGAGCTGGATGCCACTTGGGCCTGTGGTTGGACTTCTTTTCCTCAGGCTCCTCTACATTTTCATTCTCGTAATTCTTTCAGACAGGAACAATTATGGGTCAGAGATGTGACTGTGGGATGGCAATCACATTCCTTACTTGATACCCTGTCTTCCAGCTGAAGGTGGGCTCTATAAGTTCCCTCTTCCTAGTGTCAGGCATTTCATCTAAGGTCCCCCCTGATTCCTAAGAGTCTCTTATTCCCTAGGTCTCTGGTACATTCTGGAGGTTCCCACAACCTCCTATTTCCTGAGGTTGCCTGTTTTCATTCTTTCTGCTGGCCCTCAGGGCTTCAGTCCTTTCCCCTCACTCAATACCAGATCAAGTTTCCCTCTCCTCCTATCTCTCCCACCCTGTCCATTCTCCCTCCCAGATCCCTCCATCTCTCCCCACTTGTGGTTGCTTTCTTCTTTCTCCCAAGTGGGACTGAGGCATCCTCTCTTGGGCACTTCAGCTTGTTTACCTTTTTGAGTTCTGTGGACTGTATCTTGGTTATTCTGTACTTTTTTGGCTAATATCCACTGATTAGTGAATACACAGAGACTCTTTACTGCATCACAATCTCACAGACTGCTGTCATCCAGGCTAGAAAGCCAGCAATGGTTTCTACAAGACAGCTATCCAGCCTGCACCCACTGCTACTTCTAAGCACAAGTGTCAGCATTCTGTGTATAGATTTCCCCTTCATTCATGGGTTATGGTACCTCCTGGGTCACAATATTCCTAGTGCTCAAGGTGTGACTGGTAGATGGTACAAGACCATAGGATCTGTCGGTTTTCCAAGAGTAAGAGGTAAAGTAGTCTTACTGAGAAATGTTTCTGTTTCATTTGGAGGTAAACTCATTTTAGTAAATACTTAGTGTCCCATAAAAAGTACATAACTCAGAGAGCTATCCACCACTCTTCCACCAATCTATTAAGTCACAGGACTCTGGAAGAAGAAGCTTTCCTGGATTTCTGTAGCATATTTCTCAACTCTGGATTTTGAAGTTATCCTTATTCACATGACTCCCCATGTGACCTGGATGATTATCTTCCTGGGAACACCTCAGATTTCTTTCTTTATACTTACTGCCATTAATATTAAGTGTTTCTTTTTATGTATGTATTTGATTACAAGGCTAGAGGCCTAGCTTTGTAGTCTGGAGAGAGGGAAGGATGATGTAGAGGAAGAAGTGGGGGGGGATATGTAGAAACAGAATGGGCAGTAGAGGAAGTTGAAGGAGGTGGATGGAGAGAAAAGGGAGGGGGAAATGGAGAAAATTTAGGGGGAGGTTAAAGGGGTCAGGGGAAGATGGTTGTAGATGACAAAATGAACTGGAGTTAGAGATGGAGTGAGTGGGGCAGATGGTGAGGAAGAAGAGATGAGAAGGTTGAGGAGAAGTAAGAGAGGAAGAGGAGAGAAAGGAAAAGGGAGATAGGAAGCCGAGTGGGCATTTTCAATATAGAAGGATAAGAAAAAGTAGCAGGCTTGGTCTAGCTCTGGAGAGAAAAAAGAGTGGGAAGAGGAGGGAGGAGGAGAGAGATGACGTGACAAGGATGAGACAGAGGCTGTGACTGGATGCCAGGCCTGGAAGATTTTCAGAGTGAGCTACATTTACCAACCTGACAGGAGGAACATGGGCCAGCCTTTGGATTTTCTATTGGTTTCAATCTGCCTGTTTCACAGCCTTTTCAGTTTTCAAGTAGAAGGTACGGGATGGAGTGAGGGTGGCTGGCAGTGGATTTTTGATTAAACAGCCTAGTACATCATTGCCATATGTAACAACTCTGAGATTTCCTGTAAGGGAGAGGCCACCCTGATTTCATGTGTTCTAATAAATCCAAAGGCATATTCTCTAGAAAATAGGATCCTCCAAAGGCTCAAACCTAGCAAGATAAAGGGGAGAAAGAATGAGAATGCAAATTGTGGTATTCTCCTGCCAGAAATCACATCACAGAACAAGTTCTCTCTTCATTTTGATGTTTGAAATGCCTACATAAGGAGAAAAGGTGTCTTAGTTTTGGAAAACCCGTTTTATTTCCTTATCAAAGTTGTGTTGACTTGAGTGACTCTGAAATGGCTACTTAAGGAAGTATTGTATTCTGGTTCCTGTCTTAGTGTTGTGAGCATTGTGCAGAGCTGTGAAAATCACTTTTTATGGAGTGGTTGAAAGTATATACTCATTTAAGTACTCCTCAGGATGTCTTTGCATCTAAAAACAATTAAAAGCCAGAGTGGATAAGTATTTAAAAGTGAAAGAGAAAAAAGAGAAGATTCTCTTTATATAACCACTTTTCTATCAACTGGAATTCCTATTTTATGATTATTGAAAGACAATACTTTTGCCATAGCTATGTGTTTTTATTTGAAAAGTTTAAATAATATTTATTTGTGTATGTGCATATATACTTGGATATCATAGTGTGCATGTAGAGATCAAAGAAAAACTTGCAGGAGTCTGTTTTCTCCTTCTGGGAGACCAAACAAAGATCATCAGGCTTTGTCAGCAAGCACTTTTATCCTCTGAGCTATCTTGCTGGCCCAGTTTGCTTTTACCATGTACACTTTACACAGTACATAATCCAAGAAGCTACTTAAGATTTTTGCAGCACCATAGGAGGAACAACAATATGATCCAACCAGTACCCCCTGAACTCCCAGGGACTAAGTTAACAGTCAAAGAGTACACATGGCGGGACCCATGGCTCCAGCTGCATGTGTAGGAGAGGATGGCCTTGTTGGTCATCAATGGAAGTAGAGGCCCTTGGTCCTGTGAAGGTTCTATGCCCCAGTGTAGGGGAATGCTAAGACCAGGAAGCAGGAGTGGGTGGGTTGGTGAGCAGGGGGAGAGGGGGGAGTATAGGGGGTTTTGGAGGGGAAAGGAGGAAAGGGGATAACATTTGAAATGTAAATAAAGAAAATATCTAATTAAAAAAAGATTTTCCTAAGATCTTTCTACTTTCAGCATCTGGCTTTTTAAGGTTTGACACCTCATCCCTCTATATATTATCATTATCATCTCTGCTATATAAAGTGAGATCCTATTGATCCGGGGCATGTTATCCTGTACTTAGAATGATGTAGTAATGTTTTGCTTTTGGTCATCCAACTGTTGCTTATGTATGGTCCTCCTTTAGGCAGTTCATGAATATTTGCTTCCTAGAGTTACAAAGGCTACCATCAGTGCCTTTCCCCCCAAAGACTTATTTTATATGTATGAGTGTTTTACCTTCATGCATATATAAATACCATATGCATGCCTGATGACCATGGAGGGTGAAGATATGCTCTGGAACTGGAATTACAGATGGTTGTGAGTTGCCATGTGGGTCCTGAAAATTGAACCCAAGTCTTTTGCAAGAGCAGTGAGAGCTCTTAAACACTGAGCCATCTCCAGGTGTCACCACAGTTTTTGTTTTATGTTGTTTTTATTGGGGGTGGTGGTGGTAATGGCTTATCACAGTACCTATATTGTGGTCAGAGAACAACTTGTGGGAGTCCAGTCTCTTCTTTTTGCTATGTGGGTGCTAGGGATCTAACTGAGTTGTGCCTCAGGCTTGGCTTGGTGTCAAGTGCCAAGTGCCTATGGGCCTTTTGTTTGAGCCACTGAAGTGCATACTGAAAGCTTGTGTGCTGATTCTAGTCAATATGTGATATAATGATTAAATTACTGCAATAGCCAGTCTGAAGATGAGAGAATATGATCAGAAATTAGAGGCATTTGGCTTTCAGAGAAATCCAATAATGAAAATCACTAAATCTTACTTAGCATTTTGGCAATTATATCATGGTAGATTTAAAATTAAACATCACAAATATCTTTAGTCAATGATTGAATAGGCAAGTGGGAAGACAGGCCTTGAGTTGAACATGCTGAAACCATTTATAATCATGTCCTGGAGAGGGAGAAGTGAAAGTTGGAAACATTTCACAGAGGGCTGGTTTGAGTGATCTCTTTCCAGGACTGAAATTATTATTTTGAGAATAAAATATATAACTAATAGCTAGCAAATGTTTCTTCTATTATTTTTTAAAAAAGTTTTCTTTATTCTGAACAATTTCATAATACATATATACATACAATAAAAAATAAGTATATATACTCTTATTCCCCCCTCAATTCACTACATATCCTATTTATAACATTTTTTCTTTTTTATTGAATATTTTATTTATTTAGATTTAAAATGTTATCCATCTTCCCAGTTTCCCCTCTACAATCCCCCTATTCTTTTCCTCTTCCCACCTGCTTCTGTGAGGGTGCTGCCCCATCCACTCATCCACTCCTGCCTTACCACCATAGCATTCTTCTATGCTGGGGCATTAAGCCTTCACAGGATCAAGTGCCTCCCCTCCCATTGATAACATAGTATTTTTACTGATTTTATGTCATGTACCCTATCACACTTATTTCCCAGTTCTTCCATGTCAACCCTCCCCTTTGCAACACTCCTAAAAATAACTCTGATTTGTATTATTTCTATTCTCACTGGAGCATGGACAAACTCAAGTAGTCAGCCCCTTAGATATAACTGAGTTGTTTCCCTTCTGCACCCCATACCAGAAGCCATCAATTGTGGAGAGCTAACTTCAGAACTCTGATCACACTTTAATAGTTCTCTTCAATGGCTTAGTATTAGGCTTCTACTTTGTTGGGGAGTGTTGGTGGAGCAGAAGGGGTACAGGTTGTCATAGAAGCCTTCCATGTCCATCTTTTTCAACTGTGCATCCATGTAAGTACAGAAGTAGCTTTCTTGGTCTTTACAGTCAGTAGGAACATGGACTATGGGTTTCCACATGGTTTCTTGTGATAGTACAGACCATGAACATGGCCCTAGCCTGCAATAGGCCCATAGATACAAACAAGGTCCTTAGTGGCAGCCTGAACTGCAGAAATCATCATGGCCTCAGGTGGTTGTGTAGGCCATTCACACCAACATGGCCCCCAGTGGCAACAAGGTCCATGAACATAAACATGTATTTAAGTGGCAGTCCAAGCCATGGCCATCCACATGACCTTTGGTGACAACATTGGACACAAACATCAACAGAAACCTGGGTTGCAGTAGGTCCTCTGACCCAGACATGGCCCTGGGCGACAGCATAGATCAAACATCACTATGGCCTCAGGTGGTAGCTCAGGCACTAGAACCAAAGATCAGCCCTGCACTGACCTGTGAGGCCACTGGACTAGAGCCATAGTCACTCAGTGTACCCTTTTGTCTTGTAAAGCCATGATACTTTAATACTTAACTTTAAAGATAGTTACAATTTTGTATGGCTTGAACTTGTACAGGTCTTGTGCATGCTATCACAACTACTGTGAGTTCAAATGTGCAACTTAAGAGTACAATTTTTTACAATTAAATTTACTGAGAAATTTTTGTCTAATTCTAAATGTTAAATTTAGTGAAATAAATATTTGTTTCTAATTATGTTTTTCAGATTATTATGCACCAACCATAGGTGAGTTTGTTTTTAAAAACCCTTTACTAAACATTGTAAAAATGTAGTAAGTGGTGTCACTGGATACTTCTTATTTTTAAAATACAAAATATTATATGTATGGGAAAGTAAATTAAAACATTTAAGAATTTTATATAGTTTTAATTTGCATGGTTCTTGTGCATGCTGTCACAGTAGCTGTGGGTTCAAATGTGTAACAGCCTGTTGTGTATGGAAAACATTCTTTCCTTATATTCATCCACTGTATCTGGCTCTGAAAAATTTTAATTTATTAGCCATTTTATTTGTTTATATTTCAAATAATCCCCCTCACTGGTTTCCCCTCCCTGATCTTCCCTATCCTCCTTCTCTTTGCCTCAAGAGGGTGCTCCCCCACCCATCCCTCCACTCCCACCTCACCCCTCTAACATCCCCTTTCTCCGCAGCATCAAACCTCCACAGGACAAAGTGCCTTCCCTCCCACTGATGCCAGATGAGGCAGTCCTCTGCTACATATGTATCGGGAGCCATGGAAAGGTCCATATACTCTTTCATAGTTCTGATGGGTCCAGTTAGTTGATACTGTTGTTCTTCCTATGGAGTTTCAATACCTCCTTCAGCTCCTTCACCCCTTCCCCTAACTCTTCCATTGAGGTCACCAGGCTCAGTCCAATAATTGGCTGTGAGTATCTGCATCTGTCTTAGTCAGGTACTGGCAGAGCCTCTCAGAAGACAGCCATACCAGGCTCCTGTCTGCAAGCACATCTTGGCATCAGCAATAGTGAGTGTTGGGGTTTGGTGGCTGCAGATGGGATGGATCCCGAAGTGGGGCAGTCTCTGAATAGCCTTTCCTTCAGTTTCTACTCCATTTTTGTCCCTGCATTTCCTTTAGACAGGTGCAATTCTGGGTTAAAATTTTTGAGATGGTTGGGTGATCCTATCCTTCTACTGGGGCCATGTCTATCTACTTGAGGTAGTCTCTTCTGGTTCTATTTCTCCAATGTTGGTTATTTCAGCTAATCATCTCCATTGGGTTCTGGGAGCCTTTCACATCCCTGTCATCTGGGATTTTCAAGCGGTTCCCCCAGTTCCCCACATCCCATTGCTACTTATTTCTATTCATTGTTCTGGCCCTCTGAAATTCTCTCTTATCTCTTCACATATATGATCTTGCTCCCCCTTTTTCCTCCCTCTCCCCTCTCCCATCCAGGTGCCTCCCTCCTTCAGCCTCCTGTGATTATTTTGTTACAAGTTCTAGGTCTGTTTGTAGCATCTACACTTTGGCCTTTCTTCTTGTAAAACTTCATGGTCTATAAGTTGTATCATGGGTATTCTGAGGTTTTGGGCTAATATCCACTTATTAATGAGTACATACCATGTATGCCATTTTAGGTCTGGATAACTTCACTCAGGATGATATTAATTCTATCCATTTGCCTACAAAGTTCATGAAGTTGTCATTTTTAATAGCTGAGTAGTATTCCATTGTGTAAATGTAGCACATTTTTTTTTTGTAGCCATTCTTCCATTGAAGGACATCTGAGCTGTTTCCAGCTTCTGGCTATTATAAGTAAGGCTGCTAAAAACATAGTGGAGCATGTGTCTTTGTCATATGTAGGAGCATCTTTTGGGTAAATACTCAGTAGTGGTATAGGTGATCTTTAGGTAGAACTATTTCCAATTTTCAGAGGAACTGCCAAATTGATTTACAAAGTGGTTTTACCAGTTTGACATCCCACCAGCAATGAAAGGATGTTCCTCTTTTTCTATACCCTTGCCAGCATCTGCTGTCACCTGCGTTTTTGATCTTAGCCATTCTGACTGGTGTAAGGTGAAAGAATCTCTGGGTCATTTTGATATACATTTCCCTGATGACTAAAGATGTTGAACATTTCTTTAGGTGTTTTTGAGCCCTTTGAGTTTCCTCAGTAGAGAATTCTCTGTTTAGCTCTGTTCCCCATTTTTTGATACGGTTATTTGGTTCTCTGGAGTCTAACTTCTTGAGTTCTTTGTATAAATTGGATATTAGCTCTCTGTTGGATGTAGGATTGGTAAAGATCTTTTCCCCATCTGTTGGTTGCCGTTTTGTTCTATTGACAGTGTCTTTTGTCTTACAGAAGCTTTCCAGTTTCATGAGGTCTCTTTTGTCAATTGTTGAAATTAGAACCTGAGCTCTTGGTGTTCTGTTCAGGAAAATTTCTCCTGTGCTGATGTATTCAATGCTTTCCCTCACTTTCTCTTCCATTAAATTCTATGTTTCACTTCCATTAAAGTGTATCTGGTTTTATATGGAGGTCCTTGATCCATTTGGTCTTGAGCTTTGTACAAGAAGATAAGAATGGGTCAATTTATATTCTTCTACATGCAGACTGCCAGTTACACCAGCATCATTTATGGAAAATGCTGTCTTTTTTTCCACTGTATGTTTTTCGCTTCTTTGTCAATGATCAAGTGACCATAGTTATGTGGGTTTATTTCTGGGTCTTCAATTCTATTCCATTGATCTATTGGTTTGTCTCTGTACCAAAATCATTCAGTTTTTATCACTATTGCTCAAGTTCTTTTTTTAAGATTATATATGTGTATATAATATATAATATATAAATATATATATAAATATATATATTTATATATATATAAATATATATATAATTATATAAAAATATATATATTATATATTATATACACATATATGGATGTTAGAGCACATGCAGGTCAGAAGAGAGCATCAGATCCCATTGCAGATGGTTGTGAGCCACCATGTGGTTGCTGGGAATTGAACTCAGGACCTCTGGAAGAGCAGTTAATGCCCTTAACCACTGAGCCATCTCTCCAACCCCATCCCAAATTCTTTTATTGGTGTGAATTGTTTTTGCTATCCTGTTTTTTTTTTTTGCTATTTATTGTACACTAGAGTGGCTATTCCATCTTGCTTCTTATGACCATTTGCTTGGAAACATTTTTCCAGTCTTTGACTCTGAGTCTTGTCTGTTTTTGTCACTGATTTGTATTTCCTGTATACATCAAAATGTTGGGTGCTGTTTACATAGCCAAACTATTAGCCTATGTCTTTTTATTGGGGATTTGAGTCCATTGATGTTGAGAGAAAATAAAGAGCAATGATTCCTGATTTCTGTTATTTTTGTTTTTAGAGTTGGTATTATGTTTTTGTGGTTCTCTTCTTTTGGGTTTGTTGTGAAATTAATTTTGTGCTTTTTCTTGGGTGTAATTTCCCTCCTTGTGTGGAGTTTTCCTTCTATCTTCTTTTGTGGGGCTGGATTCATGGAAATATATTGTTTAAATTTAGCTTTGTCATGGAATATATTCATTTCTCCATCTATGGTGATTGAGAGTTTTGCTGGTTATAATAGCCATGGCTGGAATTTGTGTTCTTTTAGGGTCTGCATGATGTCTGCCATCTTCTGGCTTTTTTTTATTTTCGAGATAGGTTTTCTCTGTGCAACCCTGGGTGTCCTGGAACTCACTCTATAGACCAGGCTGGCCTCGAACTCAGAAATCCACCTGCCTCTGCCTCTCAAGTGCTGGGATTAAAGGCATGTGCCACTGCTATGGGGTCATCTTCTGACTTTTAGAGTCTCTGTTGAGAAGACTGTTGTAATTTTGATAAATCTGCTTTTATATGTTACTTGGCCTTTTTCTCTTACACTTTTTAATATTATTTCTTTGTTCTGTTTATTTAATGGTTTGATTATTATGTAATGGAAGGAATTTTCTTCTGGTCCAATCTATTTGGTGTCCTGTGGGCTTCCCAGCCTTTCATTAATTCCTGAGTTCCTGGATGTTTTGGATTAGAAGATTTTCCACTTTGTATTTTTTGAAGGTTGTGTCATTATCTTGTATGGTATCTTCTGTACCTTAGATTCTCTCTCCTCTCCCTTGTATTCTATTGATGGTGTCTGCATCTGTAACTCCTGATCTTCCTAGTTTTTCCATCTCCATGGTTGCTTCCCTTTGTGATTTCTTTATTGCTTATTTCTATTTTTAGAACCTCAACAGTTGTATTCAATTCCTTCACCTGTTTAATTGTGTTTTTTGCATTTCTTCAACTTCTCCAGCTGATAAACACCTCCAGCAAAGTGGTTGGATATAAAATTAACTCAAATAAATCTGTAGCCTTTTTTTATATAAAGGATAAACATTTTGAGAAAGAAATTAGGGAAACAACCTCCTACATAATAGCCACAAATAACATAAAATATCTTTGTGCATCTCTAACCAAACAAGTGAAAGACCTGTATGATAATAACTTCAAGTCTCTGAAGGAAGAAATCAAAGAAAATCCCAGAAATGGAGAAATCTCCCATGCTCATGAATTGCAGAATTAACATAGTAAAAATGGCCATCCTACCAAAGACAATCTATAGATTCAATGTAATCCCATCAAAATCCCAACACAACTCTTCAAAGACATTTGAAGAGCAATTCTCAAATTCATCTAGAAAGTCAAAAAACCTAGAATAGTGAAAAAAATTCTTAACAATAAAAGAACAGCTGGGGGAATCACCATCCCTGACCTTAAACTTTACTACAAGCAATAGTGATAAAAACTGCATGGTATTGGTACAAAGACAAACATGTTGATCAAAGGAATAGAATTGAAACCCAGAAATAAAACCACACACCTACAGTCACTTGATCTTTGACAACAATGCCAAAAATATACAATGGAAAAAAGAAATGATCTTCAATAAATGGTGCTGGTTTAACTGGTCCACATGTAGAAGAATGAATGTAGAGTAGACCCATATTTATCACCTGTACAAAGCTCAAGTCCAAGTGGATCAAGGACCTCAACATAAAACCAGATACACTGAATCTAATAGAAGATAAAAGTGGGAAAGATCTTTACATTCATTGGCACAGGGGGGAATTTCCTAAACAGAACTCCAATAGCTCATGCTCTAAGATCAAGAATTGATAAATGGGACCTCATGAAACTTGGAAGTTTCTGTAAGGCAAAGGGCATAGTCAATAAAACAAATCTACACATTAGAGATTGGGAAAAAAACTTCACTAACCCTACATCTGATAGAGGACTAATATCCAAAACATATAAAGAACGTGAGAAGTTAATCACCAAAAACCTAAACAACCCAATCAAATAGTGGGGTATAGAAGTAAACAGAGGATTCACAACTGAAGAATCTCAAATGGCTGCAAAGCACCTAAAGAAATTTTCTCTGTCTTTAGTGATCAGAGAAATGAAAATCAAAACGATCTCAAGATTCCACCTTACACCAATCAGAATGGCTAAGATCCAAACCCCAGGTGACAACACATGTTGGGGAGGATGTGGAGAAAGAGGAACACTCTTCCATTGCTGGTGGGATTGTAAACTGGTACAATGACTCTGGAAATCAATTTGGAGATTCCTCAGAACATTGGAAATAAATCTACCTGAAGACCTAGCTATACTACTCTTGGGAATATACCCAAAAGATGTCCCTCCATGCTACAGGGGCACGTGTTCCACTATGTCCATAGCAGCCTTATTTGTGATAGTCAGAATCTGGAAACAACCTAGATGTCCCACGACAGAAGAATGGATACAGAAAATGTGGTTCATTTACACAATGGAATTCTACTCATCTATTAAGAATGAAGACATCATGAGTTTTGCAGGCAAATGGATGGAACTAGAAAATATCATCCTGAGTGAGGTAACTCAGACCAAAAAGAAAGTACATGGTATGTACTCACTAATAAGTGGTTATTAGGGGAAAAAGTACAGAATACCCAAGATACAGTCCACAGAACTCAAAAAGGTCAGCAAGCTGAAGTTCCCAAGTGAGGATGCCTCAGTCCCACTTGGGAGAACAAAGAAAACAATCACAAGTGGGGAGGGATGGATGAACCTGGGAGGGAAAGTGGACAGAAGTAGTGGAGTAGGGGAAGAGGGGAACCTGATCTGGTATTGGGTGGATTGGGGAGAAGGTGTGGGATGTGGATCAGTTGGAGGGTAGATTGAGGGGGCCAGGGAATGGAATATGGAGTGTACAATATAAATTAATTTATATATAAAAAGAGATTCATGTGTTTCCTCTTGAAGGGCTTCTGCCTGTTTACCTGTCTTCCTCTGTATTTCTTTAAGCGAGTTTTTTTTGTTTTTTTGTTTTTTATGTCATCCTTAGGGTTATCTTATCATTTTCATGAGATGGGATTTTAGATCAGAATCTTGCTTTTTATGTGTGTTGGGGTCTATGGGACCCTTTTTGTGGTGGGAGAACTGGATTCTGATGTTGCCAAGTGGCATTGGTTTCTGTTGCTTATGTTTTTGTGCTTGCTTCTTACCGTCTGGTATCTCAGGTGTTAACTGGCCTCAGTGTTTTCCGTGAGCCCGGTTGTGATTGACCTACTGGGAGTCAAGCTGCCTGTGGGTGGGAATGGGTCTGGGGTGCTGGCTCTGCCCTAGGTCAAATTGTGGAGTTGAAGGAAAATGTGTCCCTGGCAGGACAGGGCATGGCAGGTAGGCATCCTAGTTAGGCCAGGTATTCAGGCAGGGGGTGTCTTACCTGTGAGTCTGGTTTTGATGGACCTCCTGGGAGTCAAGCTGTCTTTTGGTGTGGGATGAGGTCTGGAGCACTTTCTTTGCCCTAGGCTATCTGACATTTCTGCTCCCACATTCTCAATAATCCCTGAGCCTGAGCAGAATGGAGTGTGCTATAGATGTCACATTTAAGGATGAGCATCCTACAATGTCTTGTTCTCTGCATGTTGAGCAGTTGTAGGTGTCTGTTGATTGGCATCTACTACAAAAGATGCTTTTGTGATAAGGGTTGAGTGCTGCAGTAATCTATGGGCATACCAATAAAAATTCTTAGGAATGGTAGGTAAGTAAGAAATAAGCAATGAGCTATTGATAATCGATAACTGCTGAAAGAGGAAAAGTTAGTTCTCTTAAAGGCTATGCACTCAATCAACCACGCTCCAGTGGATAGTGACTTACCCAATCATATATAGGGAATACGTTTAGGTGAGTATGGAATGAGGTGTGTGGATCTGGGAGAACCTACTAGAGGGAGTATTATAAAAATATAATATACTAAGTTCCCAAACAACTAGCAAAAGTATCAAAAATTAAAAAAAATAATTATTATATTAGTACCTTTAAGCAATTAAATTTGTCATTATGGATATATCAAACTGTTATTTTCTTTCCTCAAAGACCAAATACTTTAAAAAATAACAAATCAGACATTTCTGTGTCTGTTCATATGGTCAATTTTGGTAACAGTTTACAATACTACAAAGCGTGTTTTTCTTTAAAATTCCCTTACTGATTGACATTTTATTTTTAATTTACTATTTTAAAAAGAATTATTTTATTTTTAATTTTACATGTGTGTGTATGTCTGCATGTAGGTATGTATTTATTAGTACTGGTGTCTGCCAAGGCCAGGAGAGGGCATTGGATTCATTGTTCCACCTTTTCATTGGGTGTTACAATCTTTTTCTCCCTCATCCATGATATTCATTGGGCCTCAGGAGAAGGGTATATGATATAGATGTTTCATCTGTGGCTGAACACTCCATGGACACATATTCTTTGCACTTTGACCAGTTCTGATTTGTAATGGAATTGGAATTTTAATTAGAATGCCATTCCAACTAAACCCATAATCACAGGACTATATATTGTCAACAGTATTAGTTAACTTGACAGGAGAGGGAACCTCTAATATATGTTATATCATGAAAGAGAAATAACCTGTCAGCTGATATAAAATAATAGGCTACTAATAAAGCTGGCAAAATTATTAGAATCTGGCTTTGTTGCTGATATAAGATAAATATAAATACTTTTTCTGGATAATTAATGTTGAGAGCCATTCAGACATTGATAAAAGAGGAAGTACTACTCTCTTTTATATAGATGATGAAATGCTTTGGAATGAAGCCACTAAGAAATATATAGGATAAGTAGAGAGCCTGTCAAGAATTTCTCCAGTGAGGGTCTAGAAGCATGGCTAAGTACTTACCACATCCACAAGGCCTGGGTTCAACCCCCAGCAATGAAAAAGAATGTAGGATTCTATAAAATAAATCATTTCAGGAGCATAAAACTAGATCTGAAAATAAAACATGTATGATATCTATGGCGGTTTGGATAGGTTTGCTTCCCATAGACTCTTGTGTTTTAATGTTTGGCCTATAGTTGGTGTCACTATTAGGAGGTGTGACATTATTGGAGTATATGTGGCCTTGCTGAAGGAATATGCCACTCTGGGAGTGGTCTTTGAGGTCTCCTATGCTGAAGCTATACCCAGTGTGATAAAGTCTTCTGCTGGCTGTGAATCAAGATGTAAAACTCTCAGCTCCTTCTCCAGCACCATGTCTGTTTATGTGCTACCATGATTCCCATCATGATAATAATGGACTAAATCTCTGAAACTGTAAGCCCATCCCAATTAAATACTTTTCTTCAGAAGAGTTGCTGTGGTCATGGTATCTCTTCCTTGACATGATCTTATGCCAATACTATTCTTCCTCATATTAACATATCTATTAATGTTTATTTTCCAGAAGAGTCTGTTTTAAAGTCTATGATTGAAATGACCTTTACTTAAATTTTAATTTTTCAGAGTCCGTAATTAGAAATCCAGAGACAGAAGGTAAGCTGATCAGAAAATTTTTATTATTAATATATGTTCTTTCTCTTTATATGTTTTTCTTTATTTTAATTTTATGTGTATGGGTGTTCACCTGTCTGTATGTCCATTTACCACATGAATGCCTACTGTCAGTGGAGGCCAGAAGAAGGCATCAAATTCCCTGGTTGAAGTTATAAATGGTTGTGAGCAGACATATAGGTGCTGACAACTGAACCCAGGTTCTTAGGAAAAGCATCTAGTGCTCTTAACCACTGAGCGATCTCTTTAGTCCCTGTGTGTTGTCTTCTGATTCCATAAAAATGTGAACTTAGTGATTTTGTTTCTAGTTACTTTTATCTTTTTTTCATAAAACATTGCATATATTCCTTTTAAATAGATAAGAGTGAAATATGCCCCCAAGAATTCTTACCAGCAGTAAAAATTTATACTTTTAAATTCTTGCCATTCTAATAGAGAATGCCAATATAAAAATTCATATAGAAAAAAATTCATATAGAAAATCAGCCAATAATAATTTGGGACATTGTGAACAAAACAGTACTGAAGTAGAAAAACACTTTGTTTTATAATCAGTTGTCTAACCATATTATAGATGTTTCAATGTGAAAAACATGGTATCGACCTAGGTGGAGTCAAATAAGTAATATTTTTGATGCTTGTAGGATCTAGGTTATGGTGGTTTGAGTAAAAATAACCCATATAGGCTCATAGAGAGTGGTACTATTAGTAGCTGTGGCCTTGTCAGAGTAGGTCACTAGAGGGTGCGCTTTGAGGTCTCAGAAGCTCAAGTCAGTTCACTTCCTGCTGCTTGCCGATCCAGATGTAGAACTCTTAGCTCCTTCTCCAGTGCCATGTCTGCCTGCATGCTGCCATGATGGCTCCATTGCAATAACGAAGTAAGCCTCTGAAACTGTAAGCCCAGTGACATGTTTTTGTTTATAAGAGGTGTCAGGTTAATAGTATCCCTTTATAGCAATAAAAACCCTAAGATTCCGGCCTTGCCTTTTTTTCACAATGGTGCTCACAATTCTAATAGTGGCTTTGATCTCTAAAATAAGGGATTCTGAAGAAGAACTCACCTTTTTAAAGGAGTTACATTTAGTTTTTTAGTTATATATGTGCTTGTGTTTGTATTTTGGTGTGCTCATGTGAATGCAAATGCCTGTGGAGGCCCAATGTATAAGATCTTCCTTGGAGCCTGAGTTATAGGAAATTGTGAGTTGCCACACTGGGGTGCTTAGAAGTGAATGTGGATACTCTACAATAACAGTATGTGCTCTTAACCACTGATCCATCGCTTTACTCCTGAAAGAACTCACTTAAAAGTTTAAAATATAATAGATTTTTGTTTTTTAAATATATATCTAATACATTTAAAGGAAGGAAGGATGTGATGTAATTCTATTTTAATTAAAAATGTGCTATATAAAATGGTTTATATTTGTCAATTTCACACATGTAAACAATGTATTTTGAGCATATCCATCTCTAACACTTCATCCCACTTCTCACATTCCTAACACTTCTTTCCTTGTTTTATGTCTTCTTCATTTTTTTTCATTTTGGTAACAAATTGTTTGTCAAAATTAACTCATTTTGGCAATTAGAGACACACTGGAATGTTGACTGATCTGTTGGCTTGATGCTAGGCAGCTCATCATAGCTGCTGCAATGCCCATGCCATGTCTAGAAGACAGCATGCCACAGCTCTTCTTCCCAATCTTCTGACATTACATTCTTTCTACCCCCTCTATGAGATGTGCTGCTGTGTGGGTGTTGACATAGATATCTCATTTAGGGAAGGAATTAATTTAAAAAAATCTCTACTAACACACTCAGGGATAGATAAAGAATTTTTGTTTTCTTTTAGATGGTGTATGTGTCTTTCCATTCTGGTATAGAAGTGAAATATTCTATGACTGTGTCAATTTCAATCTGAAACACAAGTGGTGTTCTTTGAATAAGACTTTTCAAGGTTACTGGAAGTACTGTGCTCTTTCAGGTAAGTGCTTGTCTCACAGGTGGGAGATTCATCCCTTTTCTTGGGGACCATTTATTGTGATAGACAAGAACTCAGAATCCAGAACAAATTCTGTTGTGAAAATAAGAAGCACACAACTTCTTTGTTGCTGTTGAATGAGTGAATAGGCTATAAGTGTGGGTGTGTACCTGTGAGTGTGTGGAGGCCAGAGGCCAATGTCATGTATCTCCTTCTATTACTCTTTCCTTTTTTATTATTATTATTTATTTTTTGAGATAGGGTCTGTCATTGAACTTGGAGGTTGCTGATTTGGTGAATCTACCCATTCAGCAAGCCTAGGAGATTTACTTCTCTCTATCCTCCCCTAGAGTTAAGATTGGAGGCATGTAATACTATACCTAGATTCTTTATTTGGATCCTAGGTATCTGAAATTGGGTCCTCATCTTTGCACAGTGAGGACTTCAGATACTGAATTGTATTCCAAGTCCCCAAGATGTGTAATTTCTGATAATATAAAAATCACATAGAATTAAGTGGTTTTGGTTCCATCATCTTGATAAAAAACTCCTAGTAGAACATCAAGTAGAAATGAATTGCAATATAATAGCTACATGGACTAGAGAAGAGAAGATTGTGTGGAAGTGTGGGTAATAGCTGCACTGACTAGGGAAGAGAAGATTGTGCAGAAGTGTGTGTGTGTGTGTGTGTGTGTGTGTGTGTGTGTGTGTGTGTGCTGCAAAGAAGAAAGTGTTCCTCTTCCCACTGACTCTTCCTTTTACAGACTATGCTCCATGTGCCTTTCCCTTCTGGTACAGACGTATGATCTACTGGGATTGCACAGAGGACGGGGAGGTGTTTGGAAGAAGGTGGTGTTCACTCACCCCAAATTACAACAAAGACCATGTTTGGAAATATTGTATATAATGGTGAGATTTATTGGATGATAATGATGATGATGATGATGATGATGATGATGATGATGATGATGATGATGATGATGATGATGACAATGATGATAATTGGTTGGGGAGAGAAGGAAGGGAAATATTAATTCTTCTTGGAAAGAACTTCCCTCCTTTCTTTTGGTCAAGAGGGGTAGAGGTTGAATCTTCATTGCAAGTTTTTGTTTAAATTTAAAGCTTCTTTTTGTGAGATGCAAAGTGAAGATGCTCTGACTATAGATAACTTAGGGTATAGATGATGGCTTGTGGGATTTTAAGATGGAGAGTTATTGTTCAGAAACCACTTTTTATTTTCTATGCATATAAAATGAATCCATTAAAAATTATATCAGGGTGAAAGCAGTCTGCCAATGTAGATTTTTTTGTCATCATTACACTACTCAGTCGGAGACATTGATAATAGGGAACATGATACATGTGTGGGGACAAAGGGAGTGTGGGAAATCTCCATAAACTCTTGATTTTGCTTTGAAGATGAAAGTGGTACAGTTAAGACAATTGGAAGTTCATTGCTGAAGAAAGGCCAAATTTTAAGAACACAGTTCTCCACCTGCTCTGTGTCCACTTTGCTTTTTATCTGAACCAAGTCAAATCATACTCCACCCTTTCCCCTTCTAGCACCATTTGTATCTGACGGTGAAGAAGACACAGCAAGTGCCTCATACATTCACCCAAAAGGGGAAGAGCTGACCGCTAAATTCATTCTAATAGATGAAAGGGGGGTTTGCCATGGAAATGCCACAGCAACACAAAGCAGCCTTCAAATACTCTGCTGGGATGCAAGAGCTTCTTAAATTTTCCAAAAGGCGAAGTCAACTGGGCAGAATTCAAAGAAGGATTTTGAAGAGAATATACTGAGGAATTTTCAACACTAGAGAGTAGGAGTCATATTTGGCAGTGTGTAAATTGGTGGGCATTATAATTGTTTCCTATTTCATCCAGAACATGAAGGAGATGGTGTAAACCTCAACCACCATGGGATTGTTGCTGTATGTAACAAGATAATTGGAATACATGAAGTGAGCTTGTCAGCATGACCACATGACATCTGGTTGGGTGAAGGGTTAACAGGATGCCAGGTCCCATGTTCCCCTTAGAATCCGGGTAGCAATCTTTATGCCTATCTAGGCCTTGGCTCTTCTTGGCTGCTTGGTGAGTTCACCTGACATCAGTACCCACCAGGTTCCTAAAAGGAGAAAGCTAAGAATATGTGTGTTCGAGGTTTGTGTCTGTATCTTTTCTTATCCAGGAAGCAAAGACAGTAGTTCCTGAAACTGTCTGAAAAAGTGTCTGGTGTAGAGCTGGGCATAAGAGTTATTGCAATAAATCAATCAAATTAGAAGTCTAGGTCTCCATTCCCAAGCTTTTTGGGCCTTCAATAGGTTCCCACTGAGCTGCCCCCTCAGTGTGTGCATTTTGCAATGTTCATAACATTTCAGAAAAAGATGAGGTTTTGATATATAAGCAAGGTTTTTCTTAAACTGGTAAGTTTCCTATCACAGGCTCTCACATCTTGGGATTATAGTCCCTCGTCATCATGCCTACTGCAATATTGGGGTATTTGAAAATCACACTGTAGGGTCTAATGAGATTGCTCAGTGGGTAAAACTGCCTTCCACCAAACCTGGTGACCTGAGTTCCATATAGTAGAGGGAGAATCCATGTAGTAGGAGAATCCATGTAGAAGGAGAGAACAGGTTCCTGAAAGTTACAGACTACAGCATTTGGGAGAGTGGGTTCTGCACTTTAACTGGGCAGCCCAGTGGAGCTGACTTTGGAGGCATGGGTGTGGGTGAGCCATCCCCATGGCATGAGAGCAGGAGAGGAGAGGGGACCCTGCCATCTGCCTCCTGCCAATGGCAGGTGACACTGGGTAACCTAGCTAGAGCAGTGCTGGAGAGATAGTCCTGGTAGTGTGGAAAAGGGAGAGACTGTGGGCTGATCAGTTCAGCTATCACCCAGTTCCAGGACTCTGAATTGGTCCACCCACAAATTTGTCATCTGTAAATGGTTGGGGTATGTGAAAGTGCCAGTCCTGTGGTACCCAAGCTGCAGGATCTCAATGACACAGAACAACAGCAGGATAAACTAGGAGGAGTTATGAAGATCCAATAATGGTGGTGTCACTGAAGCCAGACACATAACCCGTAGCAACGACCATTTGCAAGTGAAGATGTGTGGACAAAATAGTACTTTGTGGGACACACTGTGACATATTACAGTTTCCATGATGAGATATTTTCTATGCTTCATTTTTGTTGTGAATATTTTATTTTGAGGCAGAGGTTGCAAAGGCAAAGGGCTGATATGAGGCCATGGGGAGATGTTGTCTAATTGCTCTAGCTAGAACTTCAAATACTATATTAAATAGATAGGGAGAGAGAGAGCAACATTGTTTAGTACCTGATTTTACTGCAATTGCTTCAAGTTTCTCTCCATTTACTTTGATGTTAGCTACTGGTTTACTGTATATTGCTTTTATGATGTTTAGGTATGGGTCTTGAATTCCCGATCTTTCCAAGACTTTTAACAAGACGTGTTGTTGCACTTTGTCAAATGCTTTTTTCACATCTAATAAAATGATTCTGTAGTTTTTTTCTTTGAGTTTGTTTGTGTATGAGTTAGGTTGACGGATTTCTGTATATTGAACCATCCCTGCATCCCTGGAATGAAGCCTACTTGATCGTGGTGAATGATTGTTTTGATGTGTTTTTGGATTCAGTTGGCAAGAATTTTATTGAGTATTTTTACATCGATATTCTTAAGGGAAATTGGTCTGAAGTTCTCTCTCTTTGTTGGGTCTTTTTGAGGTTTGGTATCAGCATAACTATGGCTTCATAGAATGAATTGGGTAGTGTTCTTTCTGTTTCTACTTTGTGGAATAGTTTGAAGAGTATTGGTATTAGGTCTTCTTGGAAGGTCTGATAGAATTCTGCACTAAACCCATCTGGTCCTGGGATCATTCTTTTTTGGTTGGGAGACTATTAATGATGGTTTCTATTTTGTTAGGTTATATGGGACTGTTTAGATCATTTATCTGATCTTGACTTAACTTTGGTACCTGGTATGTCTAGAAAATTGTCCATTTCTTCCAGTTTTCCAGTTTTGTTGAGTATAGGCTTTTGTAGTAGGATCTCATGATTTTTTGGATTTCCTCAGTTTCTGCTTTTATGTGTTCTTTTTCATTTCTGATTTTCTTAATTAGGACACTGTCTCTGTGTCCTCTAGTTAGTCTGGCTAAGGGTTTATCTATTTTGTTGATTTTCTTAAAGAACCAGCTCCTGGTTTGATTGATTCTTTGTATAGTTCTTTTTGTTTCCACTTGACTGATTTCAGTCCTCAGTTTGATTATTTCCTGCCTTTGACTCCTCTTGGGTGAATTTGCTTCTTTTTGTTCTAGAGCTTTCACGTGTGTTGTCAAACTGCAAGTGTATGCCTTCTCCAGTTTCTTTTTGGAGGCATTCAGAGGTATGAGTTTTTCTCTTAGGACAGCTTTCACTGTGTCCCATAAGATTGGATGCTTTTATTGAATTCCTTCACTTTTTTGGTTGTGTTTTCTTGTAATTATTTAAAGGATTTTTGTGTTTCCTCTTTAAGGGCTTTTACCTGTTTGCCTGTGTTCTCTTGTATTTCTTTATGGGAGTTGTTTATATCTTTATTAATGTCCTCTATCATCATCATGATATGTGATTTTAAATCATGATTTTGCTTTTTTGCTGTGTTGGCCTAAACAGTGCTTGCTGTGGTGGGAGAAATGGGTTCTGATGATAACAAGTAGCCTTGGTTTCTGTTGGTTTATGTTCTTGTCCATGCTTTTCACCATCTAGTTATTTCTGGTGTTAATTGGTCTTGCTGTCTCTAACTGTGGCTTGTCCCTTCTGCAAGCTTCTGTGTCAGTACTCCTGGGAGACATGTTCTCTCCAGGAGGAATTTATGTACAGAGAACAGTGGTACAAGGTCAGCTCTGGGGTACAGACCGAAACCAGAAGGATCCTATCCATAGCTGTTCCTTGGTTTCTGTGTTCTGATGGCTCTGGAACAGTCCCTCTTGGGCCAGGAATTTGAAGAGAAGTGGTGGTCTTATCTGTGCTTGCAGGTGTGTAGGCACTCCTCTGAGACTAGCTCTCTCCTTGAGGTATTTTTGTATGTAGTGCTGTTGCACAGGATCAGCTCTGGGCACATAAGGAAACTGGAAGGCTCCTGTCCCAGGTCACTTCTCAGTTATTGTGTCCTGAGGGTTTCGGCGGGTTCCTCTGAGCAGCAGTGGTGATCTTACCTGTGCACACAGGCTTGTCTGCATTCCTGAGAGGCTAGCCCTCTCCTGGCACCATTTGGGTATGAAGTTATGTGACACAGAATGAGCTCTGGGCACAGATAGAAACTGGAGTGCCATTCATAGCCGTTTTGTTCAAAATAACCAGAAACTGGAAACATTCTAGAGGACCCTCAACTGAAGAATGGATAAAGAAAATGTGATATATCTACACAATAGAATACTATTCAGCTATTAAAAATGAAGATATCATGAGTTTTTTTTAGGCAAATAAATGGATGGAACTTGATATTGATATGGAACTGAGTGATGTAACCCAGTCCCCAAAGGACATGCATGATATGTACTCACTTATAAGTGGATATTATCCATAAAATACAGTTACCTACATTCTATAGATCCAAAGAGGCTAAACAAGAACAGAGGTCCAAGTTAGGAAGCTGGAATTTCACTTAGAAAATAAAATAAAATAGTCATAAAAGGCAGATGTAGGGAGGGAACTCAGAGGGAGGGGATGGGAAGGATAATGGGGGATTCAGGATCAGTCTGAGTCAAGACAGGGGAAATGGCTGGATGGGCCATGAGAATGAATGGAAATTTGAAACTGATGTGGGTGAGGAGGCTGAGGGCATCTCCACGAGGAGACATGGCCTGTAACAAGGGAGGCACCAAAGAATCAATGAGGATGACCTTAGCTGTGACTCATTACCACATTAGAGATATGGATCATAAAGAAGCTACCTTCTGTATCTAGACAGGAACCCAAGTGGAGCAATAGAGACACCAACCCACTCACAAAACATTCATCTTCAAATTTATCCTGGCTACAATTAATGCAGGCATAGGGGATGGAGCAGAGATTGGGGGAATGGCCAACCAATAAGTGGCCCAACTTGAAACCCACCCCATGGACAAGCACCAATAAGAGGAAGGATTATAGTTCCCAAAGGGGATAATAACTCCACAAGAATACCAACAGAGTCAACTAACCTGGACCCTTGTGGCTCTCAGAATCTGAATCACCAACCAAAGAGCATACATGGCCTGGGCCTAGGCCTCCCCATTCATATGTAGCAGATTTGCAGCTTGACCTTCATGTGGGTCCTGAACAACTGGAATAGGGGCTATCCCAAAAGCTGTTACCTGTATGTGGGATATGTTCTAGCTAGGTTGCCTTGTCTAGCCTCAATGGGAGAAGTGCCTAGCCTCTCAGAGACTTGAAGTGCCAGAGTCATGAGAATAGCCAGGAGGGCCCCAGTTGCCCAGAGGAGAAGGAAAGGGAGGAGAGAGGAAGGATTATGGGAGGGGGTGACAGGTAGGTGTCAATAGGTGGGATGTAAAGTGAATAAGTAAAAACAAATTAAATTATATTTTTTAAAAAGTGAAAAAAATAAAGATTGGACTGTAAAGGGAATCATGCTTTCCCACAGTGATAATGATTTCTCTTCAAATGGCATCACCAAATGAGAACTAGATCTTCAGTGCATTACAACTGTAATTGATTATGTACAAATGCAAATCCATAACAGAAAGACCACAGAAAATATGACTTTTAAAAAAATCAATTTGTCCAAGCAGTGGTGGCACACACCTTTGATCCCAACACTTCAGAGGCAGAGGCAGGCGGATTTCTGAGTTTGAGGCCAGCCAGCCTGAACTACAGAGTGAATTCCAGTATAGCCAGGGCTATACAGAGAAATCCTGTCTCAAAAAAACCCCCCAAAATAATAAAAAAATAAATTCTATGCTATTTGTTCATTTGATAAGGTGAAGATAAATATGTCCATAAGAACCTTCCTGTTCCCCAGGGAAAGTTGAGCTGAAAGAATAGAGGCAGTTTTACTATTCAAGGATCTCCAGAGAGAAGCCTAATCACGAGTCCTCCTTTGGGAAAGGTCTGCCTTTTGAAAGCTGTACATAAATGCTTTAGCCTCAATTCAGCAGTTTCAGTCTTAGCTAACATTCATATTCTATTTCAGTCTTCTTCATGTGTGTGTCTGTTTCTCTGTTACTGGCATTGACTATGGGCTCCCTTGGAAGCTAGATAAGTGTTCTACTACTGGATTATATCATTAAAAAGGGGAATACTAGCTGAATGTGGATGCCTGTCTTTAGACAGTCCCATTCAGTGGCAGAAACTAAGGGATGACACCCTATGTCAAAGACAATGGAAATTTCTGGATACTCCTACTTGCCTCCTAAAGTCCTTTTGGCATGTGTCCCTGCTATTCCCAGTCTCATGTGCGTGTTGTCTCTTGAAAACATGGTCATCTTCAAAAGGGGAGATTGAAAGTTTTCAAAGAAGGGCCATTCTCTTATTTAACATTCCTATCAGAACAAGTGACCCTAATGGATTGAGCTACACTCACTTGGAAGATTTGTCTTTTTGTTTGTGAACTCATGGATGTGCGTACCAGAGACTTGCAGCCAGTTCCTGGGCATAGGGCACAGCATACCTCTGATGTATTTGAAATCTGAAACTTGGAGAGATGGTACAAGTTTTGGGTTTTTCCCACCGAGTGAGAAGAATTCCTGAGGTTTTCATATGAATTAGTTTTGTCATCTTATTCTAAATTTTAGATCAAAGACTAGAAAGTCATTTTAATACTTCATATTTTCAACTTCTTTTTAAGAATTAAACTGAACTCTTTTTTTGTTTGTTTGTTTTGTTTTTTGTTTTTCAAGACAGGGTTTCTCTGTATAGCTCTGGCTGTCCTGGAACTCACTGTGTAGACCAGGTTGGCCTTGAAAAAAATCCACCTGCCTCTGCCTCCCAAGTGCTGGGATTAAAGGTGTGCAACACCACTGCTCAGCTAAACTGAACTTTTTATATGAATTGTTTTGCCATCTTATTCCTAACTCCATAACAAAGTCTAGAAGATCATTTTAATATTTTATATTTTCCCCTCTTTTTAAGTTCAGACTGAGAGAGACAGACACAGAGAGAAAAACAGAGAAAGAAAGAGGCAGAGAGACAGATAGAGAGAGACAGAGCAAGACAGAGTGAGCTAGAGACACAGAGAAGACAGAGGAAGACAGAGAAAAAGAGACAGAGGAAGACAGAGACAGAGATAGACAGACAGACAGACAGACAGGCAGACAGACAGACAATCTAAATGTACAGGGAAGTAAGGTAAGTCTTGCATAGGGGCTAATTATAAGGGTATTAAGTCACCAAGGAAGGTAGAAAGAAACAAAAGAGGAATATATAAGTTGTTGGCTAAAGACTTCTCCAATGTAAACCAGAAACAGCAGCTGAGTATCCTAGGCATTAGAGTCACAGATTTTTACACATGTCCAAAGGCATGAACAACCTGGAGAGGCAAAGTATTGCTGCTTTTTATCTTATCATTAGTGTGCATTCATGTAAGTTGATGCCACTAACTTTTGGGCTGTCATGAAGTCCAGCACAATTTTGTCATCTGGATGAGGCTTACAACACATGGATGAGTTGTATTCAGATAGATGAGTCTGAGGTACAATGTTCACCAAGCCAGAGAGATGTAAATATGGATAATAGAGAACTGTTTAGATTCATGCCAGGAAAGGCTTTCTACTTTTGTTTTTTGAACCCAAAACTTTTTATTGATTTTGTGACTTTGACATCATCCACCTCAATCCCACCCATCTCCCTCTCCCTTCATATCCATCCTCCACCCTTGCAACCTCTCCCACCAAGGTAAAATAAAATAAGAAAGAATTAAAAACCCTTATCTTGTAGTAGAAGCTGTAGTGTGTCAGTGTGTCACACAGTATACCCTTTTGCCCATACATTGTTTCTTTTAAACGTTCATTGCAATGAGTCATTGGTCTGTCTTGAGGTCTCTGGGTTCATGGACTACATACCAAAAAGAAAATGAATGGAACACTAGAACCTATTTTCTTTGTTGTTGTTTACTGACTATGAACACAATGTGACTAGCTGTTTCATGCTCCTATTTCTATAGCCATGGCTGATCTGTGGCTCACCTTTTTTATTTATTTTTTAATCATGATTGATTGAATGCTAAACCTTCAAGTTTAGGGGCAGGAGCTACAGCTTGAGAGTTAAGAGCAGTTGCTCTTCCAGTGGTCCTACCTTCAGTTCCTAGCACCCAGATGTCAGCTCACAATTGTTTATAATGCCCACTTCAAGGGGATCCTCTACTTTCATCTGGCTTCCAAAAGTACCCCACATGTGGTACATCAATATACATGTAGAGAAAGCACTTGTATTGGTTACTTGTATTGTTGTGATAAGACACTACTGCTAAGGTAACTTATAAGGTAATGAGTTTAATTGTGATTACTATGCCAGAGGGTTAGAATTCATAATGGCTGAATGAAGGCATGGCAGCAGGAGTGAAAGCTAAGAACTCACATCTGAAACCACAATCAGGAAGCAGACAGAACAAGCTGGGAATGGAGCAAATCTTCTGAAACCTCAAAGCCTCCCTCTACTGACATACTTTCTCCAGCATTATCTCATCTCCTAAGGCTCCTCAAACCATGCCCAAACTGCCAACAAATGCCAGAGAATAAGGGCATTTAAACCACCACACCATGCACACAGAGACATACTCATGTATATGTGTGTACACACACATACACACACACAAACACACACACACACACACACCACAAACCTGTGAGTCAAAATGAATCCCTTTATTTTCAAGTTGATTCTGCTAAATATTTTGTAGCATCAATGAGAAATGTAGCTACTTACAGAGAATTGGCACCAAGAAGTGGGTTCATTACTATCATAAACTCTGGCTAAATGAATTGGAGACCTTTGGAACTAGGGTGTGAGATAAATGTAGAAGCATGTGTAATTGTGACCTTGGAAATACTGATAGGTGCTGTAAGCAGAGCTTCCATTTATTTATTTATTTATTTATTTATTTATTTATTTATTTATTTATTTATCCACTTTACATCATGATCACAGCCTCCCTTTAGTCCCCCTTTGGCACAGTCCCCTGTCTTCTCTACTTTTCTGAGAAGGAAGAGGCCTCCTCTGTTTATCAACCCACATTGGCACATCAACTGATTTCAGGACTAGGCACATCTCTCACTGAGGCCAGACAAGGCAGCCCAGTTAGGGAAACAGGATCCACAGGCAGACAACAGAGTCAGGGACAACTCTCACTCCAGTTGTTGGAGGGACCCCCATGAAGATCAAGCTACACATCTACTACATATGTGTGGGGGTGGGGGCAAAGACAGAGAGACAGAGAGAGAGAAAATTATCCAGCCCATGTCTGTATAAGCAGAGCTTAATAGGCTATTTTGGTAGGGTTTGACAACAGGGAATCAACATGAGCAGTGGTAGCTGGACTTACGAAGTTTCTAAGTGAGGTAGAGAAGCAAGTTAGAGGACTGGATAGATGACTCAGTGGTTGAGAGCATTTGTTGTTCTGGCAAAGAACTTAGGTTCAGTTCCTAGTACTCGCATAATGGCTCCCAACCATTTGTAATTCCATTCTTGTGGGTCTGATGCTCTCTTCTGACCTCTGCAGGCCCATGATGCAGAGGAAGCAAGCCAACCAACCACATAAATATACATACACATAAATAAATAAATTATAAATAAATATAATATAAATAAATTATAAAAATACTTGCAAACAGAAGATTGAAGTTGAATAAAAGGTATAAATTGTTAAAATACAATAAAGTGAATATCATACTAAAAATATTAGTGGATGCAGTGGGGAATGCTGTGGGAAACTAGTGCAATGGAAACTCCATGGAATCTATAAGGATGACTGTTGTGAGGACTCCTAGTAATGCATGATATGGAGCCTGAACTAGCTATCTTCTCTAACATACATGACTTCCAGTAGTTGGACTGTGGCACCAACCCAGTCACAAAACCTCTGACCTACAACCTGTTCTGCCTACAAGATGTGCTGAGGCAACACATAGTGGTATAGAACTTGTGGAAGTGGCCAACCATGCTACCAGAGGAAGCCTATTTCTGACACTGCATGGATGTCCAGGAACCAGAAGCTGAATGGCCCAAAGACCCAAGGTAGAACCAGATACCACTGGCAAAGAGAGAGAGGGAGAGAGAGAGAGAGAGAGAGAGAGAGAGAGAGAGAGAGAGAGAGAGAGAGAGAGAGAGAGAGAGAGAGAGAGAGAGAGAGAGAGAGAGAGAGAGAGAGAGAGACAGAGACAAAGACAGAGAGACAGAGGGAGAGGGGGAGGGGGAAGAGGGAGAGGGAGAGGGAGAGGGAGAGGGAGAGAAAATTAAATAATTCTTAATGATATTCTGCTATACTCATCATACAGGTGCCTAAGCCAATTGTAATCACAGAGGCTTCATCCAGCAACTGGTGGGAGCAGATGAAGAGACCCACAGTCAAACATTAGGTGGAGCCAAGGGAACCCCATAGAAGATGGGGAAAGGGATTTTAGTAGCCAAAGGGTTTGAGGACACCACAAGAATATAGCCCACAGAATCAAACAAATATGGTTCACAGAGATGGATGCAGCAATCATGGAGCCTGTATAGTTCTGCACTAGGCCCTCTGCATATATGTTATGGTTGTGTAGCTTAATGTTGTTTTGGGGCTCCTGACAGTGGAAGTGGGGTGACTCTGGCTCTTTTGCTTGTTCTTGGAAATATTTTCCTCTTATTTGGTTGCCTTGACCAGGCTTAATTTGAGAGTTTGTGCCTGCCCTTGTATCTTGCTATGTCATGTTTAGTTGATGTCCCTGGGAGGCCAGCTCTTTTCTGGGGTGGGATGGCAAGTGGAAGCATCAGAGATGAATTAAAAAGAAAAGAAAGAAACTTTCAACCCAAAATTTATCTTGTCTACAAGAAATTCAGAACAGAAACTGAGGGAATTACCAACCAATAACCAGCCCAACTTGAGATCCATCCCATAGGCAAGCACCAATCCATTACACTACTAATGATACGCTGCTATGCTTGCAGACAGGAGTCTAGCATGGCTGTCTTCTGAGAGGCTGCACCCAGCAGCTGATAGAAACAGATGGAGAGACCCACAGTTAAACATTGGCTAGAGCTCAGGGACTCTCATGGAAATACTGGGGAAAGGATTGAGAGCCCCGAAGGAAATAGGAACTTCACAAGAAGACCAACAGAATCAATTAATCTGGACTCTTGGGGGCTCTCAGAGACAGAACCATCAACCAAAGAGCATACATAGGCTGGACCTAGGCCCTCTGCAATATGTAGCAGATGTGTAGCTTGTCTTCATGTGGGCACCACAACTGTGGAACAGGGGCTGTTCCTAAAGCTGTTGCCTGTCTGTGGAATATGTTCCCCTAACTGGGTTGCCTTGTCTGGCCACAGTGGGAGAGGATTCAGGCCTATTTCTGCAGAGATTTGATGTGTCAGGGAAGCGGGGGGGGGCAGATATATAGAGGGGCCTCCACCATCTCAGAGGAGAAGGGGAGGGGTATGGAGAAATGGACTGTGTCTGTGGGGGCCTGGGAGATGGGGCAGCAATTGGGATGTAAAGAGAAAAAAGAAAAGGGAAGGGAGGATGGGATGGGGGTTTCTGGAGGGGAAACTGGGAAAGGGGATAACATTTGAAACATAAATAAATAAAATATCCAATTTAAAAAAAACAAAAGGGAATAACAGTAAAGAAGTCTTCTCACAGCTTCTGTCTGAGCTCTTGAAGACTGGAGACTGCGTTAATTAGATAGGAGGAAGGACAGTTGAACTTGTGAACTTTGGTCTGTTGAATAATTTAGGCTGGTTGCTGAACATAGGTTCATAGGAACATGGACTTCATTACAGACATGCCTTGGCTCTATTGTCTCCTTTTTTGTGCCACAGTGCCCTCTACTGTCCAAAACTGAGTTGTTGACTCATTTTACAGACTCTTGATAGTACCTTGTGGGGTGGTTATGTTTGAATTAGGGGATGTTTCTTCTGAGTATGTTGGGAAAGTGAGAAGCAACCACACTGATACCCACATGGATGGTGTCCATGTCATTATAATTCCCCAAATTTCTTCAGGTCTGGATATCTTTGATGGAGGGATGCAGCTATTGTTATCAGAGCTGACCTTCAGGATTTCCTATTCTGCAGCCTTGTATAGCAGATAAGCACTGTTCCAGAAGTTGATCCACCAGCTGACTTCAGGCACGAGCTAGAAAACTCCAGAATTATTGTCCTTTAGTGAGATCTTCTGGCCAAGAGGTGTGTGGCTACCTTTCTCTGTATATTCTATCACTTAAGCTGAGCTCCTACTATCTGCCTATTATTGGCTTGACAGCATCCAGCCCTCCCACTCTCTATAATTGTGTCCCAAGTTTCTGTCTCCTTCTAGGGCTAAACCCAGGCTCCCTAATTTGTAGAGCTCTGACTCTGGTCCCTGCAGCAGTTCAGTTTTAAATGAAAGATCCCCTATGAAGATACCACTAGGAGATGCTCCTTGAATTGTACAGAATGGCAAAATAAGATTTCTGGCCACAGCCTATCCATCCACCATAGGGATTAGTATCTTACCAAAATCCTGCAACTGGATTTGAGGCCCAAAAGAATTAGCTTGTCTGTAGGCAATATTTGCCAGTGTGGTTGTCACCTTGGTTGCCTGGCATAATTTCAGGATGAGGCTTCAGCTTCCTCCTGATACTAAGGAGCTGTGAAGCTTGAGCTGTGTTCTGCTTATCTTACTTAATATTTGCTTGTGTGTGTGTGTTGTGCATATACATGTGCAAATTTGTGTGCAGAGACCAGAGGTCAACATCAGGTGCCCTCTTTGGTCATCCTTTACCTTCTATTTTAAAACAAAGTCTCTGGGAGAGGCTAGGCTCTCCTTCTCCCAGCAGTCATCAGTTGCCTGCTTATAATTTTTTGTCCACAGTTGCTGTCCCTGTGAGAATTTCCCCTTTCTCATTAGCGTGTCTAATGATACTGCCACTGATTGCACCACAGCCGTTTTTAGGAGAAATTCTCACAGTAGAGTTCCTAGTCCTTTGCCTTTACAGTCTTTCTGCCTCACTACAACATTGCTCTCTGAGCTGCAAATGAAGGGCTATGGTGTAGACGTATTCACTGGGCTGGGATCCCCATGGTTGCTGTTGTCTGCGTTGTGCTTGGTTGTGGTTTTGTGTGATGGTCTCCATTTGCTGTAAAAAGACACTTCTGCTGAGCAGACCTTGGGCACAAGCTCTGCAGCCAGTCCCCACAACACACAGACCACTCCCAGGTGGTCTAACAAGCCCAGGATCACAGGATCCCAGAATCACAGGATCACAGACACAGCTTGACTCTGAGGAGTTCTGACACAACCAGGATCATAGGAAGGACAGGCTCCAGTCAGATTTAGCAAGGGAAGGTAACTAGAGTTAGCCAGATGGCGGGGGGCAAGCATAAGAAAATAAACAACACAAACCAAGGTCACTTGCCATCATCAGAACCCAATTCTCCCACTATAGCAAGTCCTGGACACACCATCACACCGGAAAAGCAAGATTCAGATGACACAGGACCTTAAGAAAGACATAAATAGCACCCTCAAAGAAATACAGGAGAATACAGGTAAAGAGCTAGAAGCTCTTAAAGAGGAAAGACTAAAATCCCTTAAAGAACTACAGGAAAACACAATCAAACAGGTGAAGGAAATGAGCAAAACCATCCAGAACCTAAAAATGGAAATAGAAACAATAAAGAAATCAGAAAGAGAGACAACCCTGGAGATACAAAACCTAGGAAAGAAATCAGGAGCCATAGATGCAAGCATCACCAACAGAATGCAAGAGATAGAAGAGAGAATCTCAGGGACAGAAGACACCAAAGGAAACATTGACACAACAGACAAAGAAAATGCAAAAAGCAAAAAGCTCCTAACCCAAAACACCCAGGAAATCCAGGACACACTGAGAAGACCAAACCTAAGGAGAGTAGGTGTAGAAGAGAGTGAAGAGTCCCAATGTAATGGGCCAGTAAACATCTTCAACAAAATTATAGAAGAAAACTTCCCTAACCTAAAGAAAGAGATGCCCATGAACATACAAGAAGCCTACAGAACTCCAAATAGACTGGACCAGAAAAGAAATTCCTCCTGTCACATAATAATAAAAACACCAAATGCACTAAACAAAGAAAGAATTTTAAAAGCAGTAAGGGAAAAAAGGCAAGTAACATATAAAGGCAGACCTATCAGAATTATAGCAGATTTCTCACCAGAGACTATGAAAGCTAGAAGATCCTGGGCAGATGTCATACAGACCCTACAAGAACACACATGACAGCCCAGACTACTATACCCAGCAAAACTCTCAATTACCATAGAAGGAGAAATCAAGATATTCCATGACAAGACAAAATTTACACAATATCTTTCCACAAATCCAGCCCTACAAAGGATAATAGATGGAAAACATCAACATAAGGAACAAAATTACACCCTAGAAGAAGCAAGAAGGGAATTTTTCAACAAATCCTCACAAACCTAATTCCACCTCTTACAACAAAAACAACAGGAGGTGACAATTACTTTTTCTTAATATATTAATTTGAAAATTAATATTACCAACATATCCTAATTGATTGAAATCCAATAATATGAGAAATTGGAAATTTGTTGATTGTCATCCAATGTTCTCTCTAATTTGGTAATTGGTGATATAGGTCCAACATTGTACAATCTATATATACTGTCAGCCTGTTTGTGACAGTGTCTGGCTGTGTACAACATAAGGGTTTTGAAATCTTGCATCTCCTATCTCAGCCTCTCTATTAGTACGATTGTTTATTTCTTATTTTTACACTATACTATGGTTTTCAGACCAGCTTATATATTTCAAAGGTATCTATATACCCAAAAGAAACATAGACGCTTAACTAGGGAGGTGGCTTGTAAGAGAACAACAAAGTAAGACTGAATGCTTTGCTTGACATTTGTAAC
>NW_022196904.1:10258636-10282169 GCF_008632895.1 Mastomys coucha
TACAAAAGGGAAACAAGAATGTGATTCAATTCTATTTAATTAAAATATGTTTTAAATGTTAAAAAAAAGATCATATGACTGCTCTTCCAGAGGACCTGACCTCAATTCCCAGCAACAACATGGCAGCTTACAACCATCTATAACTCCATTTCCAGAGGACTCTGACTCTCTCCCAACAGACATTCCTACAGGCAAAACACCACTGCACATGAAATAAATAAATTGAAAATTTCAAAAAAAGAAAAAAAGACACTTCTTTGATGAAGAGTATTAGTGACATTTATGATTAATTCTATTTTAGCATATATATATATATATATATATATATATATATATCCTAAAATATATATCAAAGTCTATCACTTGACTGAGAGCTCACCACCAATTTAGCACTAGAAATGCCAGTGATCCACCATTTCTGTTTGGCATTTTTGTTATATAGGAACTGAGGATCTGAACTCCCAATCATCATCTTTGTATAGTAAATGATTTAGCTGTGGAGTCTTCTCCTAGACATTTGTCTTATTTCTCTTCAGTGTTTTGTCCCTCTATTTCTTCAACCCCTCTCAGATGTTCTAGGCTGATTGTAATAGATTTAGGAAATTCTTCCTTCTTCTCCTAAGAGTGGAGCCCTTCTTTTCTTTTCTTTTCTTTTCTTTTCTTTTCTTTTCTTTTCTTTTCTCTTCTTTCCTTTCATTTCCCTTTCTTTCTTTCTCTTTCTTTCTTTCTTTCTTTTTTATTAAACATTCCATTCATTTACATCTCAAATGATATCCCACTTCCTGGTTACCCCCTCTACCAACCCCCCCATCCCACATTTGCCCTCCCACCTCCCCTTTGCCTGTATGAGAGTGCTCCCATACCCACCCACACTTGCTGCCCCACCACTCCAGCATCTCCCTACACTGGGGCATCAAACCTCCCCAGGACTAAGGGTCTCACCTCCTGTTGCTGTCAAGCAAGACCACCCTCTGCTACATTTGTACCTGGATCCATGGATCCCTCCAGGAACACTCCTTGGTTGGTCGTCTAAGCTTCAGGAGAACTGGGCAGTCAGGCCAGCCTATGTTGTTCTTCCATTCTTTTTAAACAAAAGCAGGCAGACAGGGACAGTTCCCACCACATGATCATTGTCTATGATCTACTTTTACCCCAATAAGTTATTTTTTTTAGTTCACTTTACATTCAGATCACAGCCTCTCCCCTTCTCTTCTCCCAGTCTCACCCTTAAAAATACCTTCCCCCATTGACCTCCTTCTTCTTAGAGAAGGGGAGACCTCTTTGGCATTAGCCCGCACTGGGACATCTAGGTCCAACAGGACTAGGCACATACTTTCCCACTGAGGCCCAACCAGCAGTCCAGGTAGAGGGAAGCGGATACCATGGAAGGCAGCAGAGACTGAGACAGCTCCTGATTAGTTTGTTATAGGGACCCACATGAAGACCAAGTTGAATATTTGCTACAAATGTGTAGGGGACCTAGGTCCAGCTCTAGCATAGTCCCTGGTCATTGGTCCAGACTTTGTGAGCCTCATAGTCCTATGTTGGTTGAGTCTATATGCCTTCCTGTGGTGTCCTTGATCTCTCTGATGTACTCACTTCTATCCCCACCCCTCCACTAGACACCGAGAGTTCTGCCTGATGTTTGGATGTGAATCTGTGCATTAGTTGTTGGCATCTCTGGCAACTAGCTTGAGGTCTGGTACTGGGGAGGATACAGGGAGCCAATGGGGGTGATGGTAGCTGAAATTCCTACAAGAGGGTGATAGAGAGATGGAAGAGGTTACCTCCTGTAGCTAGGCAGGACTTCCAGAGAAGGGAGGGAGACATTAATTCATCCACAAAACCTTCAACCCAAAATTTGCCTTGTCTACAAGACATACTGTAAAGATCCATGATTCTCAGAAGAATGATATCTCAGATTCAATAGTATGGAAAAGCAAAAAGCATTTTTTTTCTGCAGAAGTCTAGTACTCTGGGGTCTACCATCTACCAAGATGGGGGTATCCTAGTGAACTAGCAGGCCCAAAACACATTAGGGGAATTCTGGGGAGGAGTTGATGACCTTTATCTGTTGGGTTGATCTCTAGGGGCATTTCAGAACTATTGCTGGGGAATGGGGACCTGGAAACTGTTGCTGGGGAAGCCTGTAAACTCATTGCCCTTGTCTCAGATCAGGTGGCATGGCAGCTTCTGATGGCAGGATAGTTTCTGACTGTCTGTTGGAAACTTGGATTTGTTTTTCATTAACTGACTTGCCTTTCCTGGACTTGTCCAGTTCTTGGAAACAGATTCAGACCTAGTCTCCTGAACTGTCAATTTAAAGACTGTCATGATGTCAGCCTGCCTCAGTGCAGGGATAAAGACTGAGCAGAGACTGAGAGAACAGTCAACTAATGGCTTCACCAACTTGAGACACATCCCACATGAAGGAGCCTACCACTCATACTATAAATGATATTATGCTATTCTTGAAGACAGGAACATAGCAAAACTGTCTCCTGAGGGACTTCATCCAGCAGCAGATGGGGGAAGATGCAGAGAACCACAGCCAAACATGAACTATTTTTAATGAAGATGTTACCTCATGTGTCCTGAAATGCAGATTCTAACATATTGCCTTGAATAAACAACACACTAAGGAAAAGAAGGAGTTGGCTGTGGAATATGCATAACTTTTGACCAATAGACTTATGAAGGCCAAAAAGATACTAGAAACAGATTACTAAGAGAATTAGTCTGTCCTGCTGAGAGCTTCTACATCTAAGTCAGAATACAGTAAAAATTAAGTCCTAAAAAGCAACAAATAATCAGACCTTGAAAATTATTTCTTAATTTTAATTGAATATGTTACTTCTATCCTTTGCTTTCCACCCTCAGTCTCTTCCCATCTATATATCTAAGGTTGATGGTCTGTTTTACTTTACCATTGTATGTGTATGCATATATACATATATAAAATTATTATATATACGTATATTTATATCTATATACAAATGCATAGATATATAAATACAACCTGATGAGTATGTTTTTGTTGCTTGTGTATATATTATTAGGTATTGAATAACCTACTAGAAGGCTCATTTTTGGGAAAACCTAATTCTCCCTTTCTCAAGTCATTAGTTACCTTAAGTTCTTTGTCTAAAGGTGGAATCCTCTATGATTTTTTTCCCTCCTGTTTTAGTATGTCCATTCTGCTGTCCTTGTTCAGGTCTTATTTTGGCAGGCATTTTGTTGAGGTATCATGGGTGAAGCTTATCTGGTGTTTCTAGGATACTCAATCTCACAGCAGATGTCCTGTCCTCTGATTCTTATATAATTTTTCTGTCTCCACTTCCACAAAGTTTCCTGAGTCTTAGTTGTGGGAGTTTTGTTGTAGATGTGTCCACTGGGGCTGGGAATTTGGTGATTAGTTATTATTTCTATTTTGATTAGTTGTGGCTTTCTTTAATGGCCTCTGTCTGTTGTAAAGAGAGGTTTCTTTAATGAGGGGTGAGAGCCCCATTTATTTGTGGGTATAATCTTTTCAGTTTGCAGCTGAGTTCAATATTCAAGTATAATTTTGTAAATTTTTCTGCTTATGTTCAACTGAGAATGTAATTTACAGTTCTGTTTTATGTATTCTTTTCTAAAACTTTTATTTTACTATTCCATAATATGTGTGTATGTACATGTGCATGTGAGTACAGGTGTCTATGGAAGCCAGAGGCATTGTATCTCCTGGAGCTGGAGTCACAGGCACTTCTGTTGCATTTTGCAACACAAAGAACAATCTATCAGTGGATACTTCACATTTTAAATAGTATTGTTGGTGGTCTTCCCCTTGCATTCAGTCCTTCAATTGTCATTATTCTTTTTGGTCTTCTCTATTGATTACCAGTTAGTTGTTTTTATCTGTTTTGTAATTAGAGTAACTTTTAAGGAATGATACTTTTTTAGTTTTGAGGCTCAAATTAGTTATGTAGAATAAGGAGGAGTTGAGAGGTGGAGAGAGACAGAGAAAAAAGAAAAGTGATCAATGAGAGAGGGGTGAAAGAAAGGGAGTAGAGAGGAAGAAAGAGAAGCAGAGAGAGACTGAGCAAGAGAAAGTGGAGAGAGAGGTAAAGAGAACAAGAGCAAGAGAGTGAGCAAGAGAGAGAGCAGAGAGACAGGAGAGAAGAAAGAGGGGGAGAGGGAAAAGGGAGACATGGAAGGGTAAAGGAGGGCAGAATATAAAAAATAAATTAGACCTTTTATTATGACAAATTTCTTGTTTTACATAAGTGAAATGATGGTGTTGTAAAGACAAAAGCAACATGGATTAGCATAGAAGGCATTAGAAATGAAATGACATAAAAGTAATCATAGATTCTAGAAAAGAATTTCATGTTATAGGTCAAGGAAACTTTCATATTATAAGACAAATCTCAAATCAATATATGATAAAGGTATGCCTTCTAATTAGAAAAATAGACTATGTTGTGAAGCTGATTCCTATCCAAGCAAAATGACACAGTTAAAGCACTCAGATTCCTTCAGGCATCCCAACAGAAGACAGCTGTCAAAAAACCCTCACTTCTAACTAATTTAAGTGGCACATTAAGCATTATTTAAACTATAGCCACCTACTATGCCATTTATAACAGTATTTATTACTTCTACATAAGTGTAACATTGCATTCTCCAGTAAACTTCCCCATGTCCCTTCCATCTTCCATCACTGGTCTGTAATGAGCACTAGTACATTATCATTATGCAAGATCAATGGTTTTAGACTCCATGTGGGCGAAATGATATAATATTTGTATTTATATCCCTGGATTGTTTTGCTTAATATAATATCCTTCAGGTAATTATGTTACTGTCCATGACATGGCTTTATTATTTTTAACGAATCAGTGATATTACGTATTCCATTTTGTAAATGTACCACAGGTTTTTATTCATTCATCACTGTTGAACATTTTTCTGCAATATAATTATCATCTTGGCTTCATGTATCTCAAGAGAAAATAATCAAGAAAGCACAACATTATTTGTCATGTATATATAACATGGGCACCAACAATTTTATATCTAGCTAAGCTTTCCATTAAACATGATTGCTGTGAACAGTATTCATATATAAACACTCAAGAAATGGTGATTGTTTTCCACATGTTCTTCTTTAGGAACCCACAAAGGGGAAACCTCAAGCCAATTTTGGTTCACTCTCTAGTCCAAAACAATCAGAACACAATGTACAAAGAATTAGTTTATTTTGGTAATTGAGAATACAGTGGAGTCAGGAGTGTGAAATACTAACTCAGATTTTATTAAGTCATAAAACTAGTACTTAACTTTTTACACCGTAACCACATCATCTGTGAATTCATTCACATTTCTGCTTTTCTTACAGTGTTGTGGTTTGAATGGTAATGTCCCCATAGACTGTTAGATGCACTGATAATAGCAAAAGCAGTAGGTGAATTCTTCTATATCAAGTTCTGTGCTAGGGATTGTTTTCATTGCCACACACACCCCGAGTCATAAAAACTTTACAATTTTATGACTATGGTTCTATTTTAACCTCTGTTTTCCATATCTGAAAAAACAAAACACAAACCTTTGTAGATCACACAAGCATATTAATTGCATTTAGATAAAATGACAGCAGCCAGAATTATTACTATGGAGGTTTATTTATGATAATTTATCTCAGAGGCAGAAGTGAAAGTTAAATCAGATTTATCAGACTTGAGGATGGAATGTCTTCCATTGAGCTAAGTAGATTCTATTTGAATTGCATTTATTTATGTTTGCTTATTCAGTGAGCAGTTGGTGGTGCCATGATATGCAATGAAAACAAGGAAGTTGGTAAAAACATCAACCATCTAGGCACAGAACACACTCTTCTTTAGTGATTCACCCAGGATTATTAACTGGTTTCAGATATTGTTGCCAATAATGCCTAAAATTCCCCATATTCCTCAGAATCAGATATATTAACTGAAAGAGCTAGTTTGTAAAAACACACATAGTTACCAAGGTTAACATTGGAAAATATTTTTAAAATCATTACTGATTTTCTTTTTCATGAATGAACATGAGAGCTATCTTATAACACATTCAGGCAAGTTAAGTTCACTAGACCAACAGCCATCTCTTATTTTTACTTATTTATTTAACGATTTTATTTCCTTTTCAAATTTCCTTTTCTTTTTTAAATTCTCCATCAACTCTTACCATTGCCATCCTTTCCACCTTCCCACCCAGCTTTGGGAAGATGCACATACAAACTCACAGTGATTGTGAGAGTGTGCAAAAAACCTGTACAAGTTCCAATCAGATAACATTCTAGCATAGAAATAATAAGGTAGGCATGAAACCCAACAGTTATTCGTATGATTACTCAGCAAATGTCATATATCTACCTAATTGCTTTATCTATACTATGTCACAAAATCCTTATCCTCCAAACTGGGGGAAAAGCATGGTGTATTCATTCAAAACAATAGGGGCCTAGCATGTTATTTGCTAGTCCATTCATCTTGGGATAAAGTATTAAAAAATTAAAGTATAAATGTGAATTATAGATAAAGGTGTAGAGTAGACATCAGGCAGAAACAGTCTGAGAAATATTAACTCATGGATGGATTAAGACACCACCTTTCAAAGATTCTGCAAGGTGTTGCAGTGCTGAAACATGTGAATGTATGGTGGATATGTCACCATCAAATCACCACAATGGGATTCTTGGCATCTGAAGAAAAGGGGTGAGTAAGTATGACCTGATAACTTTGATGAATAGTGTTTGGGGACAACAGTGATGAACTGTAAATGTCCTTAAAGAAGACTGTGTTTTGGATGTTTGAGGAATGACAAGGAGTCCATTGGTTTGAGTGAGGGAAGATGTGATCTATCTGTTTGTGATATTTTGCATTGGCAACCACAGAAGGCCAATATAATAGATTCATATGCCTTGTCTACAGTTAATTACTCTACTTTTAAATTCTTAAATACTCATGATGTTTAAGAACCTGATAAGAATATGCTGTGTGACTATGAAGCATAGATATTAAACAATCCTTACCACTAACAGAGAGTCCTTTAGCCATAGCCTCTACTAATTTTTTTCTTTTATTAGATGTTTTCTTTATTTACAATATCTCCTTTCCCAGGTTCCCCTCCAAAAGAAAAAATAAAAATAGAATAAAATAAGAAAAAAAATATTGGGCTGGAGAGGTGGCTCAGTGGTTAAGAGCACTAACTGCTCTTCCAGAGGTCCTGAGTTCAATTCCCAGCAACCACATGGGTCGCATGACCATCTACAATGGGCTCCCTATGCGTTCTTCATCTGTGTCTGAAGACAGTGACAGTGTACTCCTATACATAAAATAAATCTTAAAAAAAAAACAATAGAAGAAAAAAAATATAATAAAAAAAAACCAAACTAAAACAATCCCCTGTTCCCTCCCCCTTCCCACTGCTCACCACCCTACCCTCTCCCACTTCCTGGCCCTGGCATTCTCATGGGAAATCCATGATTTGAGTATTAGTCTATCTGCTATTAATACGTGCATATTCTCAACAGGTTCTGCAGGCAAAAAGTAAAAGTACAAATCCATTGCAATATCTCTTTGTTTTTGTGTTCCACATAAAATGTTCCACATAAAAATGGAAAATTGATTCCTTATGTATCAGAATCACTTTTTACTGGCCTGCAAGTAGGGTATTCACATAGAATGCCAGAGAAGCAAGTCCACTTCTGCTATTTTATAGGTTTCTGACCTTGTGTAAATTTTTTCCTTTCAAACTTGCTCCAACTCACCAAGTACTGTTGGCTGGATACCAGCCTTAGTCCTGAGAAAATCAGAAACCTTTCTTTTTAGCATAAGTGACAAGAGCCTCAGGGCATAATAACTATTCTGTTGAGGCGTAAAGGAGTAATGGGTACTTTCTGCTATTCATTGTAATCTTCCAGGGTGAGGTGCTCTGGCCTCTGATCACAAAGTACTTTTGCATGTAGCACAAGGCACAGACTATTCTTCATTCTTATCATAAGTTCCATGACTTTATGATTACTCAGGAAAATATATGGCCATTGTCTTTGGGAAAAGTTATAAAACAAACAATAAAGAGGACTAAGAAGAACATTCTTTAACAAATCAGGATAAAAGTAGAAAAATCAATGTAAGGATTGTTAACTCCCAGAGAGCTGTCAAAATCTATGAATAAGGACTTTGGATAAGAACTTTTCATTCCTGAAGATATATGTAAATTGGATAGTGGTAGTTCTGACTGAGACTATGTTATGATGGAAAATAATCAACAAGAATTAATTAAAACAGTAACTATTTTAAGCTCCAGAAATACCCTTTGTCTCCTGGTTTGGAAACTCTTGTTTTCCACACATATGAACTGAATTGTAACTAGCACTAAACCAATGTTTTCCAATGGGGAGATGGGTTTCCCCATGGCTGTGGGAAAATCAGGTATCCTATGAATACATTTAACCTGTAAAATTTCTGGACTCTGGGGTAAGGATGAACCAGATATATGTGCTAAAAATGCTTGAAGAAAATCAAAGTTTTCCTACTTATTCATGAGATACTTAATTTTAACAAGTCAGTTAAACTCTTTGGAACCCAATTTCTAAGCTTTGGTCCTATGTTTCCTAGTGGAACCAAGTACACGGTTCCACATGATGCCACTCTGATGAGACTTTTATGGGTATGTTCAAGGAGAACTGCTGGTCTATATAGTTCTTGCTTGCATCTGATGAGGATATTTATCAGCCATGACAACATCGAGGGGTTTTTAGAGCCAATAGTTCAACAGAAATATAAAGAGCCTATGTGTTAGAAGCTCACATTCTCCAGTTCCCGTGCCTTTATCAATATTTTCCCTCATGTTTACATATATTCATAGCAGAAATAATGTCAGTAAAGAATCCCTGATTTCTTCATAGACACTTGGTGACTGATGATTGTTAACTCTATTCTTACCAACATGGCCATGATGTCTAGTTTCTATGACCATTTGTTCTTTATTTCCAATTGTCTTGCAGTCCACAAAGCCAGCTGCACTGGAGACACCTACTTCTGGTTTTGTGTTTAATTTTCCAAATATCTCCCTCCCTGCTCACCTTCCTTCCTCTATCTTCTCATCTTTTTCCTCCCTCCCTCTCTTCCCTTCTCTCCTCTTTCTCCTGTCCTCAACCCTTAAGACAAGTTCTTGGTTATCAGTATCAGTATCAGTATCTTGGAATCAGACTGAGTTGGATGTGATCTTGGATGCACCTGTGTAGTACTGTGTTGAATAAATATTAACATCTCTCCTTTATCTATCTTGAAAAGAATTCAAGGAAGGACACAGACTTCATCTTATAAAATTATAAGATTTTTAAAGATTGTCTGTCATGTAGAAGAAGCCAAAAGCTCCTCGACAGGGCAAACAACACTTTCAGAATGACACCATGGAACATTTTAAGGTAGATGTTTCTAATTTGTTCAATCAGTCTATGCAATTTAGCACAAAGGGAATTCACTCTGTAGGAAGTATGTGTGTGTGTGTATGTGTGTGTGTTTATGTATGTGTGTGTGTGTGCAGACAGAGTAGGAGGAATGAAAATGGAGAGTATAAAGTCAGAGGGTTGCTCCTCTGTATGCCATCTGAAGGCAACTGGAGGTGATGAGCCATCTTGTGGGCTGTGTGCTGCTAGCTGTCTGTATGCATGGACTGAATGCAGGTTAGGGGAAAAAGAGGGGGTCGTGTTTGGAGGAGAGAGTCAGAGCAAGTGAGGATTAAGAAAGGTTGAAAATCAACTCTCCATAGCATGTTTGCAGTATAGCAAGCAGAGGGTGGAGAGCTATGGATTGAGCTGTCATTCATTCTTTTCCTCCTTGGATGAGTGGCACAGAATAGGTAACTTTACCTGTAACAGAGACCTAGTTTCAACATCTGTATAAAAACAAAATACTATCATGAAAGAGGGAGACTATTAAGGATTGTTCTGGAAACATCTACAAAGTATGTTGTTAAGGAAGCAAGGTCTAATATAGGTAGTGTATGGGCTAAACCATCCTCTGCATTAGAGTAGTTTATTAATAACTTCCTAGCTGGATGTTCACTGATGGTCTTTGTTTCAAACACATAAGACATGGGTTGTCAGGGTACCTGGGATCAGGTTTAGTGGGAAGAAATTTCATGTTGAATAATTTTTTAAGTCACTTGAAATTTGAACCATACAAATAGCATCCTCAGGAGACAAGTAACTTCAAAGCAGAAGAAGGGATCTCATCCCCTGGTGTGGTTGTGAAGGTTAGTCAGGAAGAGTAGAGGAGTAGCTAGCATTCTATACCTGTATCCAAGGCAATGCAGAGCCATGGAGAAATTATGGTTTTTCATGCATGACAGCTTGAAGAATACAGAGCATGGGATATTTGGGTTACTCCATGTCTAACAAAGAAACAGAACATTTTGTTGTTGTACTAGTGTGTTTTGAAGGGGTCTCATGTGGTTCAGTAGATCTCATGCTCACCATGTAGTTCAGTAGATCTCGAGCTCACCAAGGCTCTCAAAGGTAGCCTTGAACTCTGGATTTTCCAGTTTTTACCTTCCGAGTACTGAGATTATAGGTAAGTACCATGATCCCTAGTCAGTTTGTATGTTGTTGGGATCAAACTCATGGCTTTGCACATGTTATGCGAGCACTCCACTGACTGAGCCATATCCTTATCTTTTAGAAAGGATTTGGACTCTTGTTGTCTTCAGATCTCTGAAGGACATAAGAATCATCCTAGTTGGGATGCAGTCAGAAAGAGGCCAATTCTATGACATAATATCTTAGAAAATTTTATATATGACAGGGTTGAGTAGCTGTCGTTATGTATAGACTACAGGGAAGAGGAGAAAGGATGAGGATTGGGGCGGCGGGAGAGCAAGTAAGGATTGAGAAAGTTTGGAGATGAAGATGGAAGATGAAGTGGCCAAGGGAGCCACATCATTTGCTGGGAGGGCTTTATTTCCTTCCTGTGTTCTCCCAGAATTCTGAAGTATGTCTGATTTTATCTGACAAAAGTACTTCAGAACATTGTGAAAACATAGTAGAATATCAAGGAAGTTTTGTACATCAACCTTAACAAAATTGAAAGTAAAATAAATAAAGCCAAAATGTTAAGAAAGAAGAGTCCAGGAGGTTGCTTCAGAAAAACAAAACCATATTTAAAAAAAAAAACAAATAAAAAAAAACAAGGCTGTGTAAATAGCTTTACACAAGACTAGGGATGGAGATAGCTCATCAGGTGTAAGACCTTGCTCCTAAACCTCACCAACTGATATGGATTCTCAGAACACATAGTACAAGGAGGGAGTGAATTCTTCAAATTGTCCTCTGACCTTCACACACGTACCACAGGTTACACACTCAAACACATACACAGACACACACACACACACACACACACACACACACACACACACACACACAGACACACCCACTTAAGAAAACAAAACAGAAACTCAACTCACAAAAAAACTTGCAAGTACTCTTTCAATCACATCTTTCCAGCAGGTGTCCATTGGGTTGTCCCCTCCCTTATTATGGATGCTTACAATCAATTCTATTCTCAATTTATCTGAGAATCTTTCTTATTTTCTTTCTTGACCAAGGATCCTTCAATATGGCTAAAATTTACTACATCCCATTGAAATGTTCTACTAATCCAACAATAAATGTCATTTTCCTTGAAGAATATTATTTAAACTTTTAGTGAGTGGGCAGAAATGAGAGTGCACTGCACATGGTAGAAATACTTTAACCTACTCAGTGGAAGACATTTGGAAGAACGCACGTCTGAATGGATGGAACCTCCTGGCTTTTCAAAGCATGGTGTCATTCCTGGGTGATATTCAACTCCTAACTTGATGAGATGTTGTAGAATGCTGATGTGTATTTCATAGTAATCCTGGAAATGTTGTGTTTTAGAAGATTGCTTAAATTTTACCCATTCTTTTTATGTCTTTTAGACATGACTCCTTACTTACACCCTCCAGGTGAAGGTAAGGCAGCCACCTTTATCTTGCAGCATCTTAAATGTCAGCCCCTCCATACTTTAAAGAATAGCAGATGAATATTTTCCTGCTGTGAATTCATTATCCATGTTACTGTTCTGACTTAAGATGCTCCATTAGGCTAAACATCAGCTAAACAATACTGAAGATCCAGTTAAGTGACCAACTTAAGGTTCTACCTTGTCACTCATGAAAGATACTCCTTTCTCCACTGGGACTCAAAGACACTATGAGGCCTCTAGACATGGTTGCTTATTTCCCTTTTCATTGGGAAATAGTAGTTTATATATGTAAGTCAAATGTGATACAGTTTGGATACAGTCCAGTCAAATGTGATGTTAGATATAGTTTCACACCATGAATGGTTAAATCAAGGTTGTTAATGTACTAATAAAATCTTCTTGTTACAAATATCAGTTTAAATTTTTATTAAAATATAATTGCATCACTTTCTTCCATTCCCCTTTTTCTCTAATACTTGCAATGTCCCCTCCATATCACCTCTACTCAGATTCCTTACCCCCTCTTCTAAAATTATATATGAACATTCACACACAAATAAATACAACTTTCTGAGTCTGTTTTACTGCTGCACATGGTATTGGGTGACCAACAAGGAGTCTCCTCCATGGGAGAAAACTAATTCTGTCTTTGTTCAAGTATTGTTTGGGTAGCCATATTGGCAAGGTATCAAGGGTGATGCTTCCCTGACATTTCTAGGAGAGACTTGATACCATAGAAGATTTCCTTGTCCTTTGACTCTTATAAATTTCTTGTATGACTCCTTCACAATGTTCTCTAATCCTTCTGCTCAAGAGTTGTGATGTAGTATCTATCTACTGAGACTGGGAACCTTATGGTCAGTTGCTTTCTATATTTTGATTGGTTGTGGCTTTCTGTAATTGTCTCTGTTCTTGCAAAAGACATTTCTTTGATGAAGGTTGGGAACTACACTTATCTGTGGGCATAAGGATAAGTGCTTAGAGTGTAATTAAGAATTATGGTGACAAGTTTCAGGTTTGATAGGAAAAGATAAGTCACCTGAAGCTGTTTCTTATTCTAAGAACAAGAATGCAAGTAAGCAATCAGTGGGACTAGGTTAAGGGTTAGGAGTAAGTTCTTCATCATGTATCAATACATTGAGAGAAGGCAGAAATGTGCTATTCCTGTAGACTGGACGAAGATAAATGCCAAGTCATGAAAATGCTCATGGAGGGCAGTGGGGAGCTTGGGGAGATGTTTTGGACACCTTGATAAGTTTGGACATTGGAAAATCAAGAGAGCAGATGATAAGAAACATTCCAGAATATGAGTTCTGGAAATGAATTCTCACTGCTAATGGACTTCCATTGAAGAAATCTCTGACTGTGGAGATTTGCTGGTATTTACTGTCACAAGTACAAAAGAAAGAGAGTGAAACTAGCTACAGGTGTATGTAGGGGTACTAGGAGAGCAGGCTTATGCCTCTGAAATCTAGTACATGGTAGCTCAGGTTTATATAATCTCAGCATTCTAGAGGCTGAGGACTGACATTAGTTAGAGGTCAGCCTTAGCTACAGAGTTTTAAGACAGAGTTATACAAGTGAGACCAGATTTAAATTAAATAAAACAAATTTAAAAGTCAATTACTTCTAAGCTTGGTAGTGAGTACCTTTAATGGCAAAACTCAAGAGGCAGAGGCAAGTGAAATCTCTGCGCTCAAGGTCAGCCTGGTCTACATAGCAAGTTCTAGGCCAGCCATGACTACATAGTGAGACCCTAGAATCGAAGAAACAAAACAAAACAAAATGAACTCTATCCCCATTAAGCGTGTTTTTATATTTTTTATTAGATATTTTCTTATTTAAGTTTCAAATGATATCTCCTTTCTGGGGTTCCTCTCCCCCCACAAAAAAACCCCCAAAACCAAAACCAAAACCAAAACCAAAAACCAAACCAAAACAAAAAAACCTTTTTCTCCTCCCTCCTCCCCCTGCTCACTAACCCACCCTCTCCTGCTTTCTAGCTCTGGAATTCCCCTACACTAGGGCACAAAACCTTGTCAGGACCAAGGGCCTCTCCTCACATTGATGACTACCTAGGCCATCTTCTGCTACATATGCAGCTGGAACCATGAGTCCAACCATGTGTACTCTTACGTTGGTAGTATAGTCCCTGCGAGCTCTGAGGATACTAGTTAGTTCATATTGTTGTTTGTCCTAAGGGGCTGCAAACCCTTCAGCTCCTTGGGTCCTTTCTCTAGCTCCTTCACTGGGGACCTTGTGCTCAATCCAATGGATGGCTGTAAGCCTCTACTTCTGTATTAGTTGGGCACTGTCAGAGCCTCCCAGGAGACAGCTATATCAGGCTCCTGTCACCAGCACTTGCTAGCATCCACAATAGTGTCTGGGTTTGGTGATTGAATATGGGAAGGATTCCAAGGTAGAGTAGTCTCTGGATTGTCATTCCTTCAGTCTCTGCTCCATAGTTTGTCTCTGTAACTCTTTCCATGAGTATTTTGTTCCACTTTCTAAGAAGGATCGAAGTATCCACACTTTGTTTTTCTTCTTCTTGAGTTTCTTTGGGTTTGTAGATTGTATTTTGGGTATTCCTACCTGCTGGGCTAATATTCACTTATCTGTGAGTGCACACCATGTGTGTTCTTTTGTGATTGGGTTACCTCACTCAGGATGATATTCTCCAGATTCATCCATTTCCCTAAGAATTTTATAAATTCATTGTTTTTAATAGCTGAGTAGTACTCCATGGTATAAATGTACCACATTTTCTGTAACTATTCCTCTGTTGAGGGACATCTGGGTTGTTTCAAGTTTCTGGCTGTCATAAATAAGCCAGAACCCCAATAACTTATTCTCTAAGACCAAGAATAGACAAATTGGACCTCATAAAATTACAAAGCTTCTGTATGGCAAAAGACACTGTCAATAGGACAAAATGGCAACCAACAGATTGGGAAAGATCTTTACCAATCCTACATCCAATAGAGGGCTAATATTCAATATATACAAAGAACTCAAGAAATTAGACTCCAGAGAACCAAATAAAATCCTATTAAAAATGGGATACAGAACTAAACAAATAATTCTCAACTGAGGAATACTGAATGGTTAAGAAGCACCCAAAGAAATGTTCAATATCCTTAGTCATCAGGGAAATGCAAATCAAAACAACCCTGAGATTCTGCCTCACACCAGTCAGAATGGCTAAGATCAAAAATTCAGGTGACAGCAGATGCTGGTGAGGTTGTTGAGAAAGAGGAACACTCATTCTTGCTGGTGGGATTGCAAGCTGGTACAACCACTCTAGAAATCATTTTGGTATTTCTTCAGGAAATTGGACATAGTACTACCAGAGGACCAAGCTATATCATTCCTGGGCATATACCCAGAAGATGCTCCAACATGCAATAAGAACACACACTCCACTATGTTCATAGTAGCCTTATTGATAATAGTGTCTTTTTTTTTAATGTTTCAAAGGCAAATATTTCCTTGGGCCTGCATTACATTTCCAAATTTTTAGTCCATTACCATCATAGCAGAAAGAATGGCAGCATGTTTGCAGGCATAAAGCTGCAGAAGGAGCTGAGAGTTCTGCATTTTCATGATAAGCCAGCCAGGAAGAGACTGTCTTCCAGTCAAGTAGTAGGAGGGGATGTTTTGTATGGGCCAGAGCTTCAAAGACCACCACCATAGCAATTCACTTACTTCAAAACTGTGACATCCATTCCACAAGGCACGCCTCCTACTAGTCCCATTCCTTAGGGTAAAGCACATTCAAATCAACAGCTTTTTTGTTGTTTTTGTTGTTGTTTTTTACGATGACCTCTTCAATGCATTTAAATATGATTAGGACATGCAAAGGCTTTATCACATGGTTTACATTCATGAAGTTTCTTTCCAGTATGGGATCTTTTATGTTATGGAGACTAGTGAGGCATTCAAAGGAGTTAGCACCTTGACTACATTCATAGTTTCTCTCCAATATGTTTGACTTTGTTTTTGGAGACAAAAACTTTGTGACAGGCTTTTTCCACCTTGATTAAATTCATCATCCATAAGATTTCTTTCTAGTATTTGCACTTTCATATTTTTGAGACCTTTCCTTCGTGAATAGCCTTTTTTTTTTTTTTTTTTTGGTTTTTCAAGACAGGGTTGCTCTGTATACCTCTGGGTATACTCGAACTTATTTTGTAGACCAGGCTGGCCTAGAACTCAGAAATGTGCCTGACTCTGCCTCCCAAGTGCTGGTATTAAAGGTGTGTGCCACCACCACCTGGCTCATTGACTACATTCTTAGGGTTTCTGTCCAGTAGGATCTCTTTATGTTTTTGGAGATGACTAGATCATGCAAATACTTTACCACATTGATTACATTCAAATTGATCCCCACCAGTATGTGCTCTTTTATGATATTGGAGATGACTGTGACCTGAAAAGGCTTTACAACATTGACTACATTCATAAGGTTTCTCTGCACTGTGTTCTTTTATGATATTGGAGATGACTCGGCTGTGAAAACGCTTTACCACATTGATTACATTCATAAGGCTTCTCTCCAGAATGAGTTCTTTTATGATATTGGAGATGACTCTGCTGTGAAAAGGCTTTCCCACATTGATTGCATTCACAAGGCTTCTCTCCACTGTGTGTTCTTTTATGATATTGGAGATGACTCTGACGTGAAAAGGCTTTACCACATTGAATACATTCATAAGGCTTCTCTCCAGTATGTGTTCTTTTATGACGTTGGAGACTACTCTGATGTGAGAAGGCTTTCCCACATTGATTACATTTATAAGGCTTCTCTCTGCTGTGTATTCTTTTATGGTATTGGAGACTAGTATGATATGGATAGGCTTTACCACATTGATTACATTCATAAGGCTTCTCTCTAGTATGTATGCTTTTATGTCTTTGGAGATGACTGGGCATTTCAAAGGCTGTATCACATTGCTTATTTTCATATGTTTTTTCTCCACTATGACATCTTACATTCCTTTCTTGACTTCTCGATCTTTGACATTGTTCTTCAATGTGATGATCTTCCCAATTGTATCCTATAACAGTGAGGTTCCAGTAAGTTTCCAACATCACATCTTTGTAGAGACTTTTCTGGGAAGGATCGAGCAAATTCCACTCTTCCCTAGTGAAGCTCACATGCACATCATCAAAAGTCACTGCATCATATATTCATGCTTTCATATTCTCTTTTTCTGTCAATAAGCCTCGGAGCTCCCAGGATCTCAACCACCAACCAAGGACTGCACATGGAGGGGTCCAGCACCGAGGGCGACGCAGCTCTGCAGTGGAACGGCGGCGGGGCACGGGTGCTGCCCATGCAGCCCGCGGCCACGTTTCCCGGGCTGCAAGGCCGGGGCGGGAAGGCGGCGTTGGCGCGCGGCTGTAGGCTGCGGCGAGTGTGGGGCCAGCCGGGTGCAAGCCCGCCCTCGGCATGCAGAAGCTCATGCAGGGCCGTGGCGCTCGTGAGGTCGCTACTGCGGGGGCGTCTGGCCGTGGACTCTGACACAGCGCCTCCCCGGCTGGGGCCCTTGGTCCATCCCGCTCAGTCGCGGGCAGCCTCTGGCTCCAGGACACAGCAGTGGCTGCGGCGGGTGCTGACCGAATGATAATAGTGTCTTTACATTCTGAAATTGTTCTTTCCTCCAGAACTTTCTGTGAAAAGTTGTAACTTTCCATGCATCTATAATGAGGTATGCTACTACAGCTGCATCTCTATCCACAGTGAATTTTATTGGTTCCCCCTTCATTATTATTTCAAAGGAAGGTGAAGATACTGTGAAGTGTATGGTGAGGATCATTTAAGGATGTATATTAGACAGCCAAGACACAAAAGGCAGTGTGTATAATTTGGAGAAAACATTTTGGATTTCAGAATATAGTTTTTAAGCTGAATATATTCTTGGCAAGGATTAACTTGAGGACAGTGTTTATTGTTTACCCTTTGCCCATCTTTTTGTGCAGAATCTCCAAAGTGTTCCTTCCTTTTCCAATTTAGAAAAAAGTCCACTGAGGAAAGCATTAGGGAAGGTTAAATTTTGAATCAGAGTTGGTGTTCATTGACTGACAATTACAACAGAGATAAAAAGTGGAAGTAACATTCTCTTTATGGGAGAAGGTGGATCAATGCTCCATTAATCTATGAAAGAGGAGGAGAGCATTAGGTTGATGGATAAGGAGCCTGAGATCTAGATCTCTGGGCTATGATTCAGTTATCAGGCAGTAGACACTTCCTCTAAAGTATCTCTTGTGGAGAAAAACAGGCTTATCAAGCTATGTGGTGCTGGTAAGAAACATTCAGCTCTTGTTTTGTAGCACAAATTCAGCCATAAGCAGAACAAGTGTTCTGGTAAGTATGACATATGACATGCTGGTGTCCCTATACATGCTGTCTAATGATTATAATCATACATGGTCCTTTTTTAATTTCTGTGACAAAACACTTAAGTAAATCAATCCAATGAAAATGGGAAGGGTTTCTTTGTGCCACTGGTTTGAAAAAAGACAGTCCATCATGGTGAGGAAGGTGTAGTGGTGAGAGCATGAAATAGTTGATAATATTGTATCTTCAGTTGGGAGAGACAGACAGATAGACAGACAGACAAACAGAGAGAGCCTGGTACCTAGTTGGTTTTCTCATTTTTTTTTCTTTTTCTTTTTCTTTTACAGTTACTGAGGCCCCAGCAAGAGCTATTGTTGCCCTCATTTAAGTGAATATTTGCTTCTCAATTAAACCTTTCCTGAGAAGCCTGAAAGTGTGTCTCCTAGGTGACTCAAAATCTATTCATCTAGAAATGAATACTAATTAGCCATTTGTTATGTATGCATTTATTTTTAGTTTTAAGATTTGTTTTGACTTACAAAATGAATGTGAGATAGATACTCATTGAAATACTGAAGAGCACATGATAAGAGAGAGTAAACATGAGCATTTTTTATGTCCTCCCTTGGAACTCCCTTCTACAGGTGGTATGACAGCTAACTCAGAGTGTGACATCTTGTTTCTCTTTATATATACATATATACATAGATATATGATTTTAAAGTCTTTAAAATATAAATGAGTCTCTTTCTCCTTTTTCACTGATTGTCATTTAAAACATATTATTGGGTATTTTCACTGTGAATGCATCAACCTCCCTCAGTTTCTTCACACATTTCCAAAATTTCACAGTACACATATACCATTCCATATTAACATGGGATCTCATATCTTCAAATCTCTTGATGTTACTATGAGCAAGTGGACTTCCTGCATGTTGATTTTTGAGCACATTTGTGAGTTTTTTGGTTTTCATCTTAGTAGTTCTGTTAATAAGGAAGTCAAAGTGCTTGTGTGCACTGTATGTGTGCATGCATATTAAATTTTAAGTAGTTGGAGATTATATGTAATCTGTATATGAGACTTCTGATTGAAATACTTTTCCTCTAAACATTAAGAGGGACCAATAAAATAAATGCCCTTTTACAGTGAATTGCACATCCCTGCTCCCCCTGCTCACCAACACACCCACTCTTGCTTCCCTGTCCTAGCATTCCCCTATATTGGGGAATTGAGCCTTAGTACCTAGGGCCTCTCCTCAAATTGATGTCCAACAAGGCTTTCCTCTACTACTTATGGATGTGAAGCCATGGGTTCCTCCATGTGTACTCTTTGGTTGGTGGTTTAGTCCCTGGGATCTCTGTGGGTACTGGTTGGTTAATATTGTGGTTTCTCCTATGGGGCTGCAAGCTCCTTCAGCTCCTTGGGTCCTTTCTTTTGCTCATCCATTGGGGACCTTGTGCTGAGTCCAATGGTTGGCTGAGAGCATTCACCTCTGTGCTTGTCAGGCAGTGGCAGAGCCTCTCATGAGATAGATATATCAGGCTCCTGTCAGCAAGCACTTGTTGGCATCCACAATAGTGTCTGGGTTTGGTGATTGTATATAGGGTGGATCCCCAGGTGGGGCATTCTCTGGATGATCTTTCCTTCAGTCTCTGCTCCATATTTTGTCCTGTATCTCCTCCCATAGGTATTTTGTTTCTCCTTCTAAGAAGGACAGAAGTACCCATACTTTGGTTTTACTTCTTTTTGAGCTTTATTTGGTCTGTGAATTCTATCTTGGGTATTCCAAGCTTCTGGGCTAATATCCACTTATCAATGAATGTATATGATATGTGTTCTTTTGTGATTGGGTTACCTCACTCAGGATGATATTTTATAGTTCCATCCATTTGCCAAATAATTTCATGAATTATTAATTTCATATAGTTGATCATCCTAAAGGGCTGCAAACCCTTCAGCTCCTTGTGTCCTTTCTCTAACTCCTTCATTGGGGAACCTGTACTCAGTTCAATGGATGGTTGTGAGCCTCTACTTCTGTATTAGTCAGGTACTGTCAGAACCTCTCAGGAGACAGGTATGTCAGGCTAGATTGTCCTTCCTTCAGTCTCTGCACAATTGTTAGTCTCTGCATCTCCTTCCCTGGGTATTTTGTTCTCCCTTTTAAGAAGGAATGAAATGTCCACCTTTTGGGTTTCCTTCTTGAGTTTCTTGGGTTTGTGGGTTGTTTTTCCTGTATTCCGAACTTCTGGGCTAATTACCACTTATCAGAGAGTGCATAACATGTGTGTTCTTTTGTGATTGGGTTAATTCACTCAGGATGATAGTCTCCAGATCCATCCATTTCCTTAAGTATTTCATAAATTTATTGTTTTTAATAGCTGAGTAGTACTCCATTGTGTAGATACACCATAATTTCTGTATCCATTCCTCTGTTGAGGGACATCTGGGTTGATTCCAGTTTCTGGCTATTATAAATAAGGCTGCTATGAACATGATGGAGCATGTGTCCAGAAGATGTTGGAGCATCTTCTGGGTATATACCCAAGAGTGGTATAGCTGGGAACTCCAGTAGAACTAGGTACAATTTCCAGAGGAACCACCAAATTGATTTCCAAAGTGGTTGTACCACTTTGAAGCAATGAAGGAATGTTCCTCTTTCTCCACAACCTCTCCAGCATCTGCTGTCACCTGAGTTTTTTATCCTAGCCAATCTGACTGGTGTGAGATGGAATCTCAGGGTTGTTTTGATTTGCATTTCCCTGATGACTAAGGATGTTGAACATTTCTTTAGGTGATTCTCAGCCATTCGGTACTCCTCAGTTGAGAATTCTTTGATTACCAATGTACCCCATTTTAAATAGGGTTATTTGGTTCTCTGTAGTCTAATTTCTTGAGTTCATTGTATATATTGGATAATAGCCCTCTATCTGATATAGGACTGGTAAAGATCTTTTCCCAATCTGTGGGTTTCCAGTTTTGACTTACTGTCAGTGTCCTTCGCCTTACAGAAGCTTTGTAATTTTATGAGGTCCCATTTGTCAATTCTATTTTTTTATGTTTTTATTAAATATTTTCATTATTTACATGTAAATTTTTCCTTTCCCAGTTTCCCCTCCAAAAAACAAACAAAACTAACAAAAACAAACCCCTGTTGCCTCCCCCTTCCCCATGCTTGCCACTCCACCCTCTCCCAATTATTGGCCCTGCCATTCCCCTACAATGGGGAACAGAACCTTCACAAGGCTGAGGTCCTCTCCTCCTATTGATGATTGAATTTGCAATCCTCTACTATACATGTGCTGCCAGAACAATCAGACACACCATGTACAGTCCTTGGTTGGTGCTTGAGACCTTGGGAGCTCTGAGGGTACTAGTTAGTTCATGTTGTTGTTCGTCCTAAGGGGCTGTAAAATCCTCAGCTCTATAGGTCCTTTCTCTAACTCCTTTATTGGGGACCATGTACGCAGTTCAATGGATGGCTGTGAGCCTCTACATCTGTATTAGTCAGGTACTGTCAGTGCCTCTCAGGAGATAGCTATAGTTAGGCTGGCTTGTCCTTCCTTCAGTCTCTGCTCCATAGTTAATCTCAGCAACTCCTTCTGTGGGTATTTGTTTCCCCCTTTTAAGAAGGAATGAAATATCCACCTTTTGGTCTTCCTTCTTCTTGAGTTTCTAGTGGTTTGTGGGTTGTTCTTCCTGTATTCCAAACTTCTGGGCTAATAACCACTTACCAGAGAGTGCATACCATGTGTGTTCTTTTGTGATTGGGTTACCTCACTCAGGATGATATTCTCCAGATCCATCCATTTTCCTAAGAACTTCATAAATTTATTGTTTTTAATAGCTGAGTAGTACTCCATTGTGTGTATATACCACAATTTCTGTATCCACTCCTCTTTGAGGGACATCTGGGTTGTTTCCAGGTTCTAGCTATTATAAATAAGGCTGCTATGAACATGGTGGAGCATGTGTCCTTATTACATGTTGGAGCATCTTTTGCGTATATACCCAGGAGTGGTATAGCTGGGTCCTCCAGTAGAACTATGTCCAATTTCGGGAGGAATTGCCAAATTGATTTCCAAAGTGGTTGTACCAGTTTGCAATCCTACCAGCAATGAAGTAATGTTCCTCTTTTTCCACAACCTTTCCAGCATCTGCTGTCCCCTGAGTCCTTTATCCTAGCCAATCTGACTGGTGTGAGGTCGAATCTCAGAGTTGTTTTGATTTGCATTTCCCTGATGACTAAGGATGTTGAACATTTCTTTAGGTGATTCTCAGCCATGCTGTGTTCATCAATTGAGAATTCTTTGTTTAGTTCTGTACCCCATTTTTTAATGGGGTTATTTGGTTCTCTGGAGTCTAACCTCTTGAGTTCTTTGTATACCTTGGATATTAGCCCTCTATTAGATATAGGATTGGTAAAGATCTTTCTCCAATTTGTTGGTTGCCATTTTGTCCTATTGACAGTATCTTTGCCTTAAAGAAGCTTTGCAACTTTATGAGGTCCCATTTGTCAATTCTTAAAAAAAAAAAAAAAAAAACTTTTATTGCATTATGATGAGAAAAGTTACATGATTTCAATTTATCTGAATTTGTTAACAATTTAAAACATATTTCAATTAAATATAATTGATTCACATTCTTGTTTCCCTTTTGTACCACTGATCCTCCCAGAGACCCCCCCTTCAATACCTACAATATCTTTTTTGTCATATTCCTTAAAATTTATAAAATATTATGATAAAAATAAGTATTACAAAAGTTGTTTGATATAAAACAACAATCAATTTAACAGTCTTATGTTGGTGCTTGTCTATAGCAATAGTGAAAATACATTTTTCTCAATATAAATTTTAAATAACTCCAAACATATTAACTCTAAACTTAAAAATAATACATCACTACTATATTTTCTTAAATGAACATGAATATATAAAGTCTTTTCATTTGTTTTGTATTTAGTAGACTTTAAAATCTTGGCTCTTACTGTGGTACAAGCCCAAAATAAGAACAATTTTTAGACATTGGGTTTTATTGTAATGAGGCTGTATTTCAATGACCCTCACATCACCAAAGGTTTTACCTGCATTGTACCTAAGCTGAGAGTTGATAGTTCTGCTGCACCAAGAAATTAATTGTAGGCTCGATTTTT
>NW_022196904.1:10283505-10284869 GCF_008632895.1 Mastomys coucha
GGCCCATTACATTGGGAGTCTTCACTCTCTTCTATACTTATTATCCTTAGGTTTGGTCTTCTCAGTGCTTCCTGGATTTCCTGGATGTTTTGGGTTAGGAGCTTTTGCCTTTTGCCTTTTCTTTGATTGTTCTGTCAATGTTTTCTAAGGTGTCTTCTGCCCCTGAGATTCTCTCTTCTATCTCCTGAATTCTGTTGGTGATGCTTGCCTCTATGGCTCCTCCATTTGTCAATTCTTGATCTTAGAGTAGAAGCTATTGGCGTTCTGTTCAGGAAATTTTCCCATGTGCTTATTTGCTCGAGGTTCTTCCCCACGTTCTCTTCTATTAGTTTCAATGTATCTGCTTTGATGTGGAGGTCCCTGATCCACTTGGACTTGAGCTTTGTACAAGGAGAAAGGAATGGATCAATTTGCATTTTTCTACATGTTAACGGCCAGTTGAGCCAGCACCATCTGTTGAAAATGCTGTCTTTTTTTCCACTGTATGGTTTTAGCACCTTTGTCAAAGACCAAGTGACCATAGGTGCATGGGTTCATTTCTGGGTCTTCAATTCTGTTCCATTGGTATACTTGCCTGTCACTGTGCCAATACCATGCAGTTTTTATCACAATTGCTCTGTAGTACAGCTTAAGGTCCGGGATTGTCATTCCACCAGAGGTTCCTTCATTGTTGAGAATAGTTTTGGTATCCTGGGTCTTTTGTTGTTCCAGATGAATCTGCAAATTGCTCTTTCCAAGTATGTGAAGAATTGATTTGGAATTTTGATGGGGATTGCATTGAATCTGTAGATTGCCTGTAGTAAGATGGCCATTTTTACTATATTAATCCTGCCAATCCATGATCATGGGAGATCTTTCCATCTTCTTAGATCGTCTTCAATTTCTTTCTTCAGAGACTTGAAGTTCTTGTCAAACAGATCTTTTACTTGCTTAGTTAGAGTTACACCAAGGTATTTTATATTATTTGTAACTATTATGAAGGGTGTTGTTTCCCTAATTTCTTTCTCCGCCTGTTTATCTTTTGTGTATAGGAAGTCCTCTGATTTGTTTGAGTTAATTTTATATCCCGCTACTTTTCTGAAGTTATTTATCAGGTTTAGGAGCTCTCTGGTGGAATTTTTGGGGTCACTTAAGAATACTATCATATCATCAGGAAATAGTGATAATTTGACTTCTTCCTTTCCAATTCGTATCCCTTTGATCTCCTTTTGTTGCCTAATTGCTCTGGCTAGGACTTCAAGTACAATAGTGAATAAGTAGAGAGAGAGTGGGCAGCCTTGTCTAGTCCCTGCTTTAAGTGGGATTGCATCAAGTTTCTCTCCATTTAGTTTGATGTTGGCTACTGGTTTTCTGTATATTGCTTT
>NW_022196904.1:10285822-10292827 GCF_008632895.1 Mastomys coucha
TCTGTGAGCCTCTACATCTGTATTAGTCAGGTACTGTCAGAGACTCTCAGGAGATAGCTATATTTAGGTTGGCTTGCCCTTCCTTCAGTCTCTACTCCACAGTTAATCTCTGCAACTCCTTCCATGGTTATTTGGTTCCCCCTTTTAAGAAGGAGTGCACTGTCCACCATTTGGTCTTTCTTCTTCTTGAGTTCCTTGTGGTTTGTTGGTTGTTCTTCCTGTATTCCAAACTTCTGGGATAATAACCACTTATCAGTGGTTATTGGTTGATTCTTTGTATAGTTCTTTTTGTTTCTGTTTGGTTGATTTCAGCCCTGAGTTTGATTATTTCCTGCCTTTGACTCCTCTTGTGTGAATTTGCTTCTTTTTGTTCTAGTAATTTCAGGTGTGCTTTCAAATTGCTGGTGTATGCTCTCTCCAGTTTTTTTTGGAGGCACTTAAAGCTATGAGTTTTCCTCTTAGCACTGCTTCCATTGTGTCCCATAAGTTTGGGTATTTTGTGGCTTTATTTTCATTAAACTCTAGAAAGTCTTTAATTTCTTTCTCTATTCCTTCCTTGACCGAGGTATCATTGAGTAGAGTGTTGTTAAGCTTCCACATGTATGTGGGCATTCTATTGTTTATGTTGTTATTGAGGAGTAGCCTTAGTCCATGGTGATCTGATAGGATATAAGGAATTACTTCAATCTTCTTGTATCTGTTGAGGCCTGATTTGTGACCAATTTTATGGTCAATTTTGGATAAGGTACCATGAGGTGCTGAGAATTCTTGATATTAGATCATAAACTATTCATGTTCTGTTCAGGAAATTCTCCCCTCTGCCCATATGCTCAAGGCCCTTCCCCACTTTCTTTTCTGTTAGTTTCAGTGTATCTGGTTTTATGTGGAGGTCCTTGATCCACTTGGACTTGAGCTTTGTTGAAGGACATAAGAATGGCATTCTTCTGCATGCTAACCAATAGCTGAACTAGTACCATTTTTTGAAAATGCTGTCTTTTCATCTAGATGGTTTTAGCTCATTTGTCAAAGATCAAGTAACTGTAGGTATGTGTGTTCATTTCTGGGTCTTCAGTTCTATTCCATTGATCTATCTGCCTGTCACTCTGCCAATACCATGTAGTTTTTAATCATGATTGCTCTATAGTACAGCTTGGGTTCAGGGATGCTGATTTCCCCAGAAGTTTTTTTATTGTTGAGAATAGTTTTCGCTATCCTGTTTTTGTTTTTGTTTTTGGTTGTTTGTTTTTGTTATTTCAGATGAATTTGAGAATTGCTCTTCCTAACTCTATGAAGAATTGATTTGGAATTAAGACGGTGATTTCATTTTATCTGTAGATTACTTTTGGCGAGATTGCCAATTTTACTCTATTAATCCTGCCAATCCATGAGCATGTGAGATCTTTCCATCTTCTGATGTCTTCTTTGAATTTGTTCTTCAGAGACTTGAAGTTCTTGTCATACAGAACTTTTACTTGCTTATTTAGAGTCACACCAAGATATTTTATATTGCTTGTGACTATTGTGATGGGTGTCATTTCCCTAATTTCTTTCTCAGCCTGTTTATCCTTTGTGTATAGGAAGGCTACTGATTTGAGACATCTTTATGTCTGGTCACTTTGCTGAAGTTTTATTTTTATCAGCTGTAGGAGTTCTCTTGTGGAGTTTTTGGGGTCACTTAATTATACTATCATATCATCTTCAAATAGTGATATTTTGACTTCTTCCTTTCCAATTTATATCCCTTTGACCTCCTTTTGTTGTCTAATTGCTCTAGCTAGAACTTCAAGTACTATAATGAATAGGTAGGGAGAGTGAGGGCACCATTTTCTAGTCCCTGATTTTCGTGGGACTGCTTCAATTTTCTCTCTATTTAGTTTGATGTTGGCTACTGGTCTTCTGTATATTGCTTTTACTATGTTTATTTATGGGCCTTGAATTCCTGATCTTTCCAAAACTTTTAACATGAAATGCTGTTGAATTTTGTCAAATGTTTTCTTTTTCAAATTTAATGAAATGATTGTGTGGGTTTTTTTTCTTTGAGTTTGTTTGTGTATTGGATTACATTGATAGATTTCCATATATTGAACCATTCCTGCATCCCTGTGATGAAGCCTTCTTGATTGTGGTGAATGATCATTTTGATCTTTCCTTGGATTCTATTTGCCAGAATTTTATTGATTATTTTTGCATTGATATTCATAAAGGAAATTGGTCTGAATTTCTTTCTTAGTTGTGTCATTGTGTGGTTTGTCCATCAGTCTAATTGTGACTTCATAGAATGAAATGGGTAGTGTTCCTTCTGTTTCAATTTCATAGAATAGTTTGAAGAGTATTGTTATTAGGTCTTCTTTGAAGGTGTGATAGAATTCTCCACTAAACTCATCTGGTCCTGGAATTTTTTTGGTTGGCAGAATTTTAATGACTGCTTGTATTTCATTAGGGGTTATGGGACTGTTTTGATGGTTTATCTGATCCTGATTTAACTTTGGTATTTGGTATCTGTCTAGATAATTGTCCATTTCATCCAGATTTTCCAGTTGTGTTGAGTATAGGATTTTGTAGTAGGATCAGGTAATTTTTTGGTTTTTCTCAGTTTCTGTTGTTATATCTTCCTTTTCATTTCTGATTTTGTTAATTCGGATACTGTCTCTGTACCCTCTGGCTATCTAGCTTGTTGATATTTTTCAAAGAACCACCTCCTGGTGTTGTAGATTCTTTGTACAGTACAGAGTCGGTGGGATTTCTTATCACAAATTTTAAGTGTTCTCTTTGATGGCTTTCTATATATGTCTGCTCCTTTTGGTGGAGTTGTATGAGAGTATGGGCAGTCCCAGTAGTCATCTATGTCTCTCTTTCTTGACTGTGAGTCTTCAGACATTAATAGCACTGCAAAATTAACTCCCCTGCCCTTTACAGCCACCAGAAACACAGATCATGGGCTTCTACATCGTCTTGCAGCATCAGCATGTGCCATCGACCTGAGCATAGTCTCCAGTGGCAGTATTGACTACAGACATCAACACAGCCCTCTGCTCAGGCCATAGACATCATCATAGACTTTTGTGACAGCATATGCTACTCAAACCCCATGGCCCCTGGCAGTAGCATGGCTCATGAATATTAACATAGCTTTAGAAGGTAGCATAGACTATGGATATCTGCATGGCCTTCAGGAATAAAAAAGGGGCAGACATCAATACAGACCCCGGCTACATTATGACCATGGAAACAAATATGCAATTAGCATCAGCATGACTCATGGACATAAATTCTCGCAGAGGCCACTCATATCTACATGGCCTTTGGTGGTAACATGGGCCATAGATCTCATCATGTCCTCTGGCTACCATAGGACCATCACATTCACATGAACCTCAGACTTCAACAGAGCCTACGGCAACTGAGCATGAATACCAACATGTTCTTCAGGGACAGCACAGACCATAGAGGTCTTTTGAGGTGGTCCAATCCAGATAATGAACAATTGTTCTTCATGTCAGACATCATGCCATTACTTAGAACCAGTGCAGTGGTGCAGCTGGGCAGTGTGTTCATGGACTTTGTCTGCTCAAGTTCCAGGAAGCTGCATGCCACTCTGTTGGTCCTACTTAGAAAAAACATATTTCCCTGTCCATTGCAACCTTCTCTTATACCATTTCAAGACTGTTATAACGTCTCTAATTCTTCCTCTTTCTACACATTTATTGCTTCATTCCTCCATCTTTTCCACCTCTCCATTGTGTATTTGCTAATTGTAGTGACATTGGAAACTGCACTGTGTCACTTAGTGTGATATATATTTTGCCCAAACAGCTTTAAATGCCAATACTTATTGCAATAAGTCATTGATCTGGTTCAAGGTTTCTAATTTCTGAATTTCTGAAGCACTATAAACACTGGACCATTGCTGAGACTTGACTTGGATATCCTTCTGTGGCCCAGAGTCAGGATGATATTGCTAGACTGGGTAGTGCATCTGGTGACAGATGCTGTAAGAGCTCCTGGCTAACACACACCTCTCCACCAGTGCTACCCCACATTCTCCTTCTCCTAGAAGGGAAAGCAGCACTGGCTGCAGCCACAGCAGCTGGATGATGAAGTCTAGCAGGAGGTCTTAGGATTGGTCCTGTTCAGTAACTACCAGCCTCTGTGGGAGTTTTAGGCTGCTGTATAACTCCCTGTCATTGTTGCTGGCGGCTGCATGGCTCGTGGGGTATAACTTTTGTATTTGCAGCCTGCTAGCTAAAACCTGGCCATGAAGGGTATAGGTTAATCACACTTTTCCAAGTGTGGCTCTGTTCTGCCATCTTTCTAATTCTGTGAATCTTCTTTTTAAAAGCATCAGCCAGGATGGGTTGGTACCCATGGACAACCTTCCCTTTTCAGAGGAGAAGGGGAAAGAGAGATAGAGGTAGGGACTGTGTGTATGGGACTATGAGGAGAGGAGGGAGGGGCTTATATTGGGATGTAAAAGTGAATAAGTAAATAAATTGAGGAAAAATAAGAAACTAAATATTGAAAAACAAAACAAGGTCAAAGAAACAAATTTCAAAAAAGTCTTTCTATAAGACTTGCTTTTTTCCCCTTTCAGTAGTACTAGAGCTATTATGGGCTCTGTAGACTCCTTTATTTTTTATGCCTTATCACCCTTCTGGACTTTCCTGTGTCCCCTAGACCCTTTTTTTCTGACTCTACTTTTTGTGTGTGTGTGTGATTTTATTTAGTTACAAATTACTGGGCTTTTGGGGGGATATTGTTGTTTTTCTTTTTTCTTTTTTCTTTTTTTTCTTTTTGATTTGGGGGAACTATTGTATTGGGTTTTAAAATTTTTGTGTGAAGAAAATTTAAAGTTGAGTTGATAGGGACTAGGAGAGGATATCAGACTTGGGAGAGGGGATGAAAATGACCAAAGTATATTTAAATTTAAAGATTATTTGAAATAATACAAATACTAAAAATTTGTAGAATAACATTTCTTTTTTTTAATTAGATGTTTTCTTTATTTACAATATCTCCTTTCCCAGGTTCCCCTCCAAAAAAAAAGAAAAGAAAAAGAAAACCCCAAACTAAAACAATCCCGTTCCTTTCCCACCTCCTGCTTACCATCCCACCCTCTCCTGCTTACTGGCCCTGGCATTCCCCTACACTGCAGTATAGAACCTTCACAGGGCCAAGGTCCTTTCCCATTGATTACTGACTTGGCCATCCTCTGCTATACACATGCTGCTGGAGCCATGAGTCCCCCTATGTGTACTCTTTGGTTGGAGTTTTAGTCCCTGGGAGATATAACATTTCAAACACATTAGTTATTAAAGAAAATTTAAAGTACAAAAACCTAATGGGCAAAAGAAAATGGAAATAGTGAGACTATGAAGAAGTGGGGATTGGAAGAGTGGATCCTAGAGATTTTGTTAGGAGAAAGACATTCTGGTGAGCTACTGGCTAGAGGGAGGGGGAGTTACTCTGTATCCAAAAGCAAGAAGAAAGTCGTTGAATTGTTCATTATGAAGAAATGCTAAATATTTAAGGAGATAGACAGACAGATTTGAACTTGTTTAAACAGTACAAAATATATTCACATATGGACACATCAGATGGTATACCATAAGTTTCACAATGATCATGTTTATGTGTCGTTTAAAAATAAGTTAACTAAAAACAAGATCAAAACCAAAATAAAAGGAGAGGTGATTATTTAGAGACTCAATTTATTTGAGTATAAACTTTTGTAGTAGGATCTGATGATTTTTTTGAATTTCCAGTTTCTGTTGCTATGTCTCCCTCTTCATTTCTGATTTTGTTAATTTTGATACTGTCTCTGTGCCCTCGGGTTAGTCTGGCTAAAGGTTTATCTATCTTGTTGATTTTCTCAAAGAACCAGCTCCTAGTTTTCTTGATTCTTTGTATAGTTCTTTTTGTTTCTATTTTATTGATTTCAGCCCTGAGTTTGATTATTTCCTGCTGTCTACTCCTCTTGGGTGTATTTACTTCTTTTTGTTCTAGAGCTTTCAGGTGTACTGTCAATCTGCAATTGTAAGCTTTCTCCAGTTTCTTTTTGGAGGCACTTAGAGTTATGCATTTTTCTGAGTAGATGAAATAAGAAGCTTAATTACAGGCATGGATGAAAGGTGACAATATAGATAAAATGGCCAAAGCTCTAGAGGAAACATTCGATAACATGGAATTAAGATTAAACAAAGAAATTGAGCTTGAAGTAGAACCAAATAGAAATATTGAATGTAAAGGAGTCAATCAATTAGATAAAAAGCACAGTAAAAAGCATTGACTATAAACAAGGCCAAGAAGATGAATGAATTTTAGGGAATAAAAGAGAAGTTGAGTCTATTTAAATCACACTCCAAATATATAAGTGGATATATATCTGTATTTTTATATCTAATTATGTATCTACATACAGACATACACACACACACACACACACACACACACACACACACACTCATCTATAACTTCTGCACAGCTTGGGGATTGTGGTGGTTTGAAAATGCCTGACCTAGAAAATGGCCCTGTTAGGAGGTATGGCCTTGTTGCAGTAGATATGGCCTTGTGGGAGGAAGTATGTTACTGGGCTGGGCTTTGAGACCCTCCTTCTAGCTGCTTCAGAGTCAGTCTTTTCCTGGTTGCCTGGACACTGCCATGATGATAATGCATTGAGTAAACCTCAGAACCTTTAAACCAGCCACAATTAAATGTCTTTTATAATAGTTGCCTTGGTCATGGTTTTTCTTCACAACAATGGGAACCCTTAATAAGACAAGGGTGGTGGTAGAATCAGCAGATCCTGCTTCTTGCTGACCAGCCAGCCTAGCTATAACAGTAAGCTTCAAGTTCAGTGAGAGATGTCATCTTCACCCCGCAAATAAAATGGGGAACGATAATTGAAAATATCCTAAGTTGACATCTATACATAATATACAACCAAGCACATACCCTGGAACATACATGCATATAACACACACACACACACACACACACACACACACA
>NW_022196904.1:10292928-10320201 GCF_008632895.1 Mastomys coucha
TATATATATATATATATATATATATATATATATACACATACATAGACACACACACACACACACACAGAGGCAGAGAGACAGAGAGACAGATACAGAGAGAATAATAAGAAAAGCATGGTCCAAATTCAAGAACTTTTAAATACATTCTACAGATAAACTCCTAAGAATCTGTGGTGTAATGGGAAGAGTACAGAGAGCCTAAAAGTGTACATAGACAATGTATTCAATGAGACTGTTCTAAACATTTTCTTAACCAGTGAAAGAAATAAAATTTTAAATTTGCAATATGAGAAACATTTATATCATATAAACAGGTAAATTACACATGGATGGCTTAGCTTTAGAAAATTACCCTAATGTGAGACAGCAGCTATGCACTTTCAAGACATACATGTTAATGATTAAAACACATGGGTTTATCCACCCAGCAGAATATTATTTGGTATAGGAAAAAACAAATTACTGATGTGGGAATATCTAGGTAGCTCTACAAAGCATCAGTTTGAATAAAAGAATTCAGCAAAACTGTCACATGCTGTATGATTCCAGTAATGGGAAATATCCACAATTGTCAAATATACAATAAGAGAAAGTTTTGAGGATGTCAAGATCAGATGTGGAAAAGACCATGGGGGATTATTGCTTAGGGGCTACAGAACCTCCTTCTGTGATAATAAAAATGTTTTGGATCTTGATGGAGGTTGTTGTTTTTCAACACTTTAATCATATTAAATGCCCATGACATGTTAAACTCAATGTATTTAGCTATACATCATGTGAGTTTCAAAGTTTTAAGTTATTTTATTTCCACCAATAAAAACTTAAAATGTATCATGAGAATTTTGTTTTTTTTTCAAACTTGCCTGAAACTTGAACTTGGTTTGAGCATATTCATAGGAATTTAATTGAGGATGAAAAATCCACATTGAGTGTGGGTAGCATTTCATGCACTGAGGTCACTCAGTGAAAAGAAAATTTAAATACATGTAGGTCTCTTAATTACCAGAATATACTCTTTTGTGTCATGATTTCAGAAAATGCAACCAGTCTCAGCAAGACGTTCTCCTGGGTCATAAACTTCTCAATTGATCATTAATGTGCTTTGTCTCTTCCCACCCATTCTAGGAAAACAAGACATAAATGGTGACAAGAGAACAGACATTTATTTACAGAATGTTCCATAAAGATAAAGGATTAACTGCATTTAGAGGAACATCTGATGCATCTGAAACTTCTGTCTTCAAAAACACACAAGCATACCTAAAGACTGAGATGAAAAAAACATGTTAGAATGAATGTCTCAGTTCCTCCTACTGACCCAAGATCAACATCACCTGTGTCTCCTTCCCTAATAAGTAGTATTTTTTGCTGTCTAATGAGAGATCGTAGCACCAGTCCACAAGGTAGGAGATGTGGCCTAAGAAAAGTGTACATATTTCTGATTGTGAGAATTGAATATACATTGCATTTTTATAACAACACAAGTCATACAGTCAATGGTTTGAAAGACATTTAAGTCGCTGATCACTGTCATTGTTCAGGGAGATGGCTTTAATCAAAAGTCTCACAGATGGATAGTAGATAAGCTCCAACTACTTAGATTTGATATGCCTCCACACAAGGAAGTGGAAGAGATTGATATATTCACAGGGAAAATCCTACAATCTGTTTTAATGACAATCAAGCCATAGTAGCAAAGGGGAAAGCAGACTCAGTTATATTTTAAAGACCTAAAAATTGTGCATCTGTGTAGATGTGTGGGGAGGAAAAAGACGTCACACATTGAGTTGTTAGCTGTCTTGATGCCTGTGGGAGGGAGTTTCAGGAGAGAATATAAACAATACTCATGTTTACTCTCTTGTCATGTGCTGCTTTAATGTTTCAGTGAATATCTATCTCACTTTCATTTTGTAAATCAAAACAAATTTTAAATGTGAAAATCAATGCATATATAATGAAATGCCTATTTCGTATTCCTTGTTATATGATTGGATTTGGAACCACCTACGAGACACACTTTCAGGCACATCAGGAAAGGTTAACTGAGAAAGGAAAACTCACCTGGATGTAGGCAACAACAGCTCTTGGACTGAGGGCTCAGACAACATAATGGAGAAAGGTGGAAGCCAATTGAGTACCAGTATATGTCTTTTTGTTGTCTGACTGCAGACACAATGTGATCAGCTATCTCATGCTCTCACCCCTACACCTCCCTTGCCATGATGGACTGTGTTCTGTATACCCACATCCAAATGTGAACCAAACCAATCCATTCCTTTCTTTGTCAGATTGCTGTGCTTGAGTGTTTTGTCACAGCAATGACAAAAAGATCATATGTGATTATAATCATTAGACAGCATGTATAAGAACACCAGCATGTCATACTTGCCAATGACTCAGTACACTTGTTTTGCTTGTGGCTGAGTTTATGCTACAAAACCCAGAGCTTAATATTTTTTACCAGCACCAGATAGCTTGATAAGCCTGTTATACTTCACAGGAGATACTTTACAGGAAGTGTCTTCTGCCCTGTAACTGAGTCATAGCCCAGAGACCTAGATCTCAGACTCCTAATCAATCAACTTAATGTTTTGCCCTTCTTTCATGGCTCAATGAGGCATTGATCCACCTTCTCCCATTGTCTTACTTGTGAGGAGAACATTGCTTCCATTTTCCATCTCTGTTGTAATTGTCAGTCAATGAACACCAACTCCGATTCAAAATATAGCCCTCCTTGGTACAACTTGTAATGGACTTTTGTCTAAATTGGAAAGGGAAGATACACTTTGGGGGATCTGCAGAGAAAGATGAATAAAGAATGAACTACGAGTACTATCTTCAGATTAATCTTTGCCAAGAAAACAGTCAATCATTTTTTTCTCCCAGATTGAGTTGTTCTGCAAATTGTGCAGAAAAGAAAATATTATTATTTCTAAAATCCCAATCTACTCTCTTCTTGGTTCCTGGCATCTGATATATGCCTTGTAGGACTCTTACCCTCTGCTGTGCAGTAACGCCACCTTCCTTGGAATTGGGAGTCAAGAGAACACCAATCATAGTCACTGTGGATGGAGATACAACTGTAGTGGAATCCATCAGCATAGACAAATGGAAAGACACAGCTATCAGTAGAAATATCTGGAAAACAGAAAAATTTTAACATACATATAAGATCACATATGAAACTGACTTTCAAATTGCTTTGTTTTTGAAGGTGGTCTCACTCAGTTAGACTTCAAACTCACTCCTTAGGCCAGGGCCTGCTTGTAGATCATGTTAATATTCCTGTCTAGCTTTGTAAGTGCCAAGATTGTAAGCTTGAGTTGTCATGCATGGCTTGGACTTGACTTTGAAACATCTATTTTGGTAACAACATAACAATTGTTCTCTCATCATCCTCACATACACCTAGAGCTGATATCACTTGCTGCCTTTCATGCTTGTGATACAAAATATCATCAAAATCTCCAAGGAAGTCTCATTTTGTCCCAGAGCTGGGTTCAGGTTGGAGATGCTGGCTTCCTCATAGTTCTTTAGCAAGGAGGGATCTCATTTGTCAGAGTTCACACTCTTTCTCATCTTTCTCACCATCCATGTTGACTAGGTTTTGTCATCTTGACACAAACTAGAGTTATCTGTGAAGAAGGAACCCCAATCAAGGAATTGTTTCTGTTGTATTGGTCTGTGGGCATATCTCTAGGGTGTTTTCTTGACTAATGATTGATATAGAAAAGCCTATCTCTCTGTGAGCAGTCTTTTCCCTTGGAGGTATGTCTGTTTTGTACACGAAATTAAGATGAACAAGTAAGGAAGAGAAAACCAGTTGGCAGTATCCTTCATGTTTTCTTCCTCTGCCCCTGCTTCAGTTCCTGGCCATGATTTCCTCAATGATGAATTGTGATTGCAAAGTGTTAGCCAAATATTCCCTTCTCTTCTCAAGTTGATTTTTGTATTTTATCACACCAACCAAATGTAAGTATAATAGAAATTGCTACCAGAAGTGGGGTGTTGCATAATATGGACCTGAGTGTGTTGTTCCTTGATTGTACTGTGAACTGACTATGGAGCTTTGGACTGAAAGGAATGTTCCTTAATTATTGCTACTTCTGCTCCTGCTTGAGTTCCTTCCCTGATTTCCTTCAATGATAGACTGTGATTTGTAAGTGTAAGCCAAATCCACCTCCCCTTCGCCAAGTTGGTTTAGGTTAGCAGTATTTATTTATTTAATATACAGATTGAAGCTCCTCCTTTTTCTTCTCCCAGTCCCTCTCCCCATACTCCTTCCCCCATTCTTTTTCCTCTTGACCTCAGAGAATAAGAGGTCCCCCAAACCTACTCTGGCACATCAAGTTGCATCAGGACTAAGTGCATCCTCTCCACTGAGGCTAGATGAGGCAGCCCAGCTATAGGAAAGGGATACAAAGGTAGGCAATAGAGTCTGAGACAGGCCCTGCTCCAATTGTTAGGGAACTCAAATGAAGACCAAGCTGCACATCTGCTACATAAGTGTCAGGGGCCTAAGTCCAGCTAATGCATGCTTTTTGGTTAGTGGTTCAGTCTCTGTGAGCCTCCCCAAGCCCAAGTTAGCTTACTCTATTAGGTCTTCTTGTAGTTATCTTCACACCACAATCCTCTTCCCCCCTGCCACTCTTCCACAAGACTCCCTGTGTTTTGCTTAGTGTTTGCATATGCGTCTCTGTTTCATCAGCTACTAGGTAAAACCTCTCAGATGACAGTTGTGCTAGGTTCCTGTCTGCAAGCTTAGGGGAGTACTATTAATAGTGTCAAGGGTTGGTTCTCTCTCATGGGGTGTGTCTCATTGTTAGACAGTCATTGGTTGGCCATTTCTTCAATTTCTGCTCTACTTTTATCCCTGAACATCTTATAGACAGGACACATTTTGTGTCAAAGGATTTGTGAGTGGGTTAGTGTCTCTCTCCCTCCACTGGAAGTCCTGACTGGTTACAGGAGGTATCATCTCTGGGCTCCATATTCTCTACTGTTAGAAGTCTCAGCTAGGGCTCCCAGGAGCCTCCCCCAATCCAGGCCTTGAGCTTATCCTAGAGATGTACCTACCCAACAATTTCAATTCTCTCTCCTAGCCCTCTTGAATCCCTATTCTCCCCACATCTGATTGCCAGCCTTGATGTTCTCCCCCTCCTTCTCACATCGTTTCCTCTACCCATCCTTTTCCAATGCCTATTTTATTTTTTCTTATGAGTGACATTCAAACATTCTCCCTTGGGCCTTCCTTGTTACTTAGCTTCTTTAGGTCTATAGATTGTAGCATGCTTCTTATCCTTTACTTTATGGTTACTATATGCCTATAAGTGACTTCATACCATATGTGTCTTTCTAGGTCAGTGTTACCTCACTCAGGATGATATTTTCTAGTTCCATTCATTTGCCAGCAAATTTCATGATGTCCTTGTTTTTAAAAGCTAAGTAGTGTTTCACTGTGTAAATGTACCATATTTTCTTTATCTATTCTTTGAGGGACATTTAAGTTGTTTCTAGATTCTGGCTACTATGAATAAAGCTGCTGTGAACATAGTTTAGTGGGTGTACTTGTGGTATGGTAGAGTATCTTTTGGATATTTGCCCAAGAGTAGTATAACTCAGTTTTGAAGAAGAACTATTTCCAGTTTTCTGAGAAACTACTGCATTGATTTCCAAAATTATTGTATAAATTTACATTCCCAACAGCAGTAGAAGAGTTATTTCCTTGCTTCATATCCACACCAACATGTGCTGTCCCTTGAGGTTTTGATCTTAGCTATTCTGCTTGGTGTAAGATGCAATCTTAGGGCCATTTTGATATAGTTCCTGGTGACTATGGGCTTTGAACATTTTTTTTAATTGCTTCTTGCCATTCAAGACTCCTCTGTTGAGAATTCTGTTTAACTTTGAATTCCATTTTTAAATTAGGTTAGTTGGTTTGTTGGTATTTAATTTTTTGGATTCTTTATATATTTTGGATATTATCCCTGTCAGATCTTGACCTAGTAAAGATTTTTTTCCCATTCTGTAGAGTATAACTTTGTCCTATTGACAATGTTGCTTGCCTTACAGAAGCTTTTGGTTTCACATGGTCTTACTAATTGTTGATCTCAGTGCCTGAGCTCTTGTTGTTCTGTTTCAGAGGATGTCTCCTGTACTAATGTGTTCGAGGCTACTCTCCACTTTATCTTTTATTAGGTTTAGTATATTGAGTTTTACGTTGAGGTATTTGATCCACTTGAACTTGTGTTTTGTGCATGGTTAAGGTGGATCTGTTTTCATTGTTTTATATGTAGGCATATAGTTAGACCAGTACCATTTATTGAAGATAGTCTCTTTTTTCCTTTGTATGGTTTGGGCTTTTTTGTCAAACATCAAGTGTCCATAGGTGTGTGGGTTTATTTCTGGGTCCTCACTTCAATTCCATTGATCAGCATATTCTTATGCCAATATCATGTGGTTTTTATTATTATTTTTCTGTAGTACAGGTTTAGATCAGGGATGGTGATGCCTCTAGAAGTTCTTTTATTGTACAGAATTATTTTAACTATCCCAGGTTTTTTGTTTTCCCAAATGAAGTTGAGAATTTTTTCAAGGTCTGTAAAAAGGTTGTGTTGGAATTATGATGGGAATTGTATTGAATCTATAGATTGCTTTTGGTAACATGGCCATTTACACTATGTTAATCTTACTGATTCATGAGCATGGGAAGTCATTCTATCTCCTCATATCTTCTTCAATTTCTTTCTTCAGAGGCTTGAAATTCTTGTATCAGAGGTCTTTCATTTTCTTATTTAGAGTTACAACAAGATATCTTATATTATTTGTTGCTATTGTGAAGGGTATTTCTCCTTAATTTTTTTCTCAGTAGGTCAGTGTTTTATCAATATAAGGAGGAACCAAACTGAGGCCACTTTCAATAAAACTCATATTTTTGAATAGAAGTCAAACAAATTTTAAGTGCCCAAGACCTCCCTGGATGAGTAATATCCTGGTTGGCAAGTTGAGACATAAATCATGGACATGTTACTCTGTCACAGTTGAGAAAACCAACTGATGGGAAGGCAATAAGTGTACCAGAAAGAAATGTTCTTTAGAAAGTCCTTTATCTCTGAATTTCACTTGGTTGGTGAAATATGTAACTATAATTTGGCACAGGTGATTATGGATTTTGAGACTGTATAGCATTCTGGCTCAGAGTTGAACTTTAGCATCCCAAATAGATCAGTAGTGGCCTGATAAATTGAACTCTTCTTTGTTACAGGGACTTGGTGGTGTTTGAATTGTGTTGGATCCAAAAGAAGCCCATAGACTCACAGCATCAGATAGTAATTACAATATATATTTTCTTTTTGTCTGGAAAAAATATATCTCGTGCTTTTTCAGGATCTCCAGAACATCTCCCTATGATCTCACTTCTATCCATGTACAGCTGGTGTCACTATCTGTCTTTTCTATTTAAGACAGAAAATATCAGCAAATCTCAAAAAAAAGTGAATTCTTCAATGGAGGTCCATTAGAAGTGTGAGAGAGACTTCATTTCTAGAATTCATACTCTGTAACCTTTTTCATCATCTGCTTTCCTGACTTGTTAAGATGTCTAAAACATCTTTCCAATTTCCTCAATACCCTCCACAAATATTCTTTGTCATGTCAGCAGCATGTCTGTGCCTTTTCACAGTGTTTTGTTCCATGATGAAGGGTTCACTCTTAACTACTAACCCACTTCCACTGATTATGTACTTTTTCTTGGTCTTAGAATAAGAAGTATCTTCATAATGGCTTATGTTCTGAGCATTCAAATTTTCTGTTTATAATAGGATGGTTATATTAATTATCTCAAGTTAACCATCCATGATATGTATCTATATCCACATATTATTTTTAACATTTATACATACATTATACACACATTTATACATTCAACATTTATAATTATTTGTCAATGACAAAGGAAATAATAAAATGCAGAAACCTATATTGTCTTATCTTAGTCCCAATGGAAAAGGGAGTGGTTTTTTTTTTTTTATGTGACCAGGAGGAGTTTGTCACTTACCTGGATCTTCAATATCTAGTCTGATCACTATGAGCCATTTCAGAAGAATAATGCTAGAAAATAATGCTGAAAAGTACCAGAATTTTCCCAAATCTAATGCTTTATAAGGGGTGATAATTGAGATGCTGCCCAATAACGTTGGTTGCCTTACCCTGTTTTGGAGGATGTAAATGAGAGATCAATTCTGAAAGACAAAATGAATGGGCAAAATGTAAGCCACCTCCCAAAACACTGCATACCCAGAATAACTGTGAAATACATAACAACATTCCACAATGTTGTATCAAGTTGGGGTTGAATATCTACCCTGGAAATGTCACATCAAGGTATGAAAAGCCAGGAAGTCTGTGCCTGGAGCTGATCCTGTGCCACAGCATTCCATACTCAAGCCCTGCCAGGAGAGAGCTGGTCTCCCAGGAATGCTAACACTCCTGGGAGCACAGGTAAGACCACCACTCTGCTCAAATACCTGGCCAAGAGGGACACACCCAGAACCCTCAGGACTCAGGAACTGAGTAGCAGTCTGGGACAGGATCCTTCCAGTTTCCATATGCGCCTGGAGCTGACCCTGTGCCATAGCTCCCCATATTCAGAGCCTGCCAAGAGAGGGCAGGTATCCCAGGAGTGCCAACACATCTGAGAGCAAAGGTCTCCATACCAAGGTCCCATTGGGAGAGAGCTGGTCTCCCAAGAGTGCTGACACATCTGATTGCACAGGTAAGACCACCACTTCTGCTCAAATTCCTGGCTCAAGAGGGACCACCCCAGAGTCATTGGGACATAGGAACCAAGGAATGGCCAGGGACAGGATCCTTCTGGTTTCCTTCTGAGCCCCAGTGCTGACCCTGTGCCACAACACTCCATTAAAGGGTCCTGACAGAAGAGACATGATCTCACAGGAGTGCTGGCACACCTTGGAGCACAGGTAAGACCACCACTTCTACTCAAATTGCTAGCCCAAGAGGAACCTGCCCAGAGCCACCAGGATACAGGAAACAAGGAACAGCTGGGAATAGGATCCTTTTGGTTTCTGTCTATACCCCAGAGCTGACCCTGTGACAAAGATCTCCATACAAAAATCCCTACCAGAGAGAACTGGTCTCCCAGAAGTGCTGACACACAGGCATACAGGAGGAACAAGCCACAGTCAGAGACAGACAGGCCAGCTAACCCCAGAGATAACCAGAGGCAAGATGCAAGGGCAAGAACATAAGCAACAGAAACAAAGGTTATTTGGCATCATCAGAACACAGTTCTCCCCCACAACAAGTCCTGGATGCCCCAACACACTGGAAAAGCAAGACCCTGATTTAAAATCACATCTTATGATGATGATAGAGGACTTTAAGAAGAACATAAATAACTCCCTTAAAGAAATACAGCAGAATACAGGTAAACAGGTGGAAACCCTTAAAGAGGAAACACAAAAGTTCCTTAAGAAAGTACATGAAAACAACCAAACAGGTGAAAGAATTAAACAAAACCATCAAGGACCTAAAAATGAAAATAAAAACAATAAAGAAATCACAAAGGAAGACAAAGCTGGAGTGAGAAAACCTAGGAAAGAGATGAGGAGTCATAGATGCAAGCATCATCAGCAGAATACAAGAAATAGAAGAGAGAATCTCGGGTGCAGAAAACATCATAGAAAACATTAACACAACAGTCAGAGAAAATGCAAACTGCAAAAATCTCCTACCACAAAATATCCAGGAAATCCAGGACAATATGTGAAGGCCAAACTAAGCATAATAGGTATAGAATAGAGTGAAGACTCTCAATGTAAAAGGCCAGTAAATATCGTCAACAAAATTATAGAAGGAAACTTCCCTAATCCAAAGAAAGAGATGCCCATAAACATACCAGAAGCCTACAGAACTCCAAATAGTTTGGACCAGAAAAGATTTCCTCCAGTCACATTATAATCAAAACATCAAATGCACTAAACAAAGAAAGATTAATAAAAACATCAAGGGAAAAAGGTCAAGTAACAGAAGAAGGCAGACCTATCAGAATTACAGCAGATTTCTCAGCAGAGACTATGAAAGCTAGAAGATCCTGGGCAGATGTCATACAGACCCTAAGAGAACACAAATGCCAGCCCAGGCTACTATACCCAGCAAAACTCTCAATTACCATAGATGGAGAAACCAAGATATTACATGACAAAAACAAATTTACATAATAGTGTTCTACAAATCCAGCTACACAAAGGATAATAGATGGGAAACATCAACACAAGGAGGGAAACTACACCCTAGAAAATAATCTTCTTTTAATAAACAAAAAGAAGATAGCTATATAAGCATAATTCTACCTGTAACAACAAAAATAACAGGAAGCAACAATCACTTCTCCTTAATAACTCTTAACATCAATGGACTCAATTCTCTAAGAAAAAGACAGGCAAGCAGACTGGATATGGTAATGGGACCCTGTCATGCAGCACTCATCTACTTCAGTTGTGTCTGCGTGTCAGGCCTAAAAACCTGATCATGAACCTGAGGCATATGCTTTACAGAGAGCCAATATCCTGGAGAATTCAGTCGCTGACATCTCCTAGCTCTGATGTGTTCTGGATTGGTATCTACTAAAGTCTGTGAAGAGATCTGCGTGCTTTCTTTATTCAGGCATAAAGGTGCCCTAAGAAATATTTTGTTACTAGCTAAAACTGAGATTAAACTTTATTTCCTGGCCTCCACAGTGTTTCAATAATCCTAATTGATTTCCTAACTGTAATTAGCTTGGAATCTTTACAAAGAAGCTGTCTTACCAGACATGGTGTCACCAAAGTTAGAGATAACAGTTAGGCACTAATTATCAGAGCAGTCTCACACAAGGCAGAATTGTTTTACTAGCCAGAGAGAAGTTTTAGGGCTTCTGTCACTAATTATCTATAATGCAGCCAAGAACTGCTAGAATTTGACCTTCAGCTGCTTGCCTCAGACAGACCCAGAGAATTTATCTAGGGACTACCAAAATAGCCTGGGAAGAAGGACACCACGGTTTCTCCTCTTTGCACTTGGCTGCTTGTTCTCACTGACCTTGATGTGACCATCTCCTGCCTAAGTGACTTCTGTTATATGCCCTGTTTTTGTATACTATATAAGCTTGATTTTTACTTTGTACAAATTGCACTCAGATACCACACTCCCTTGTGTTGTTTCTGTTTGTCATTTCTCCACCAACGCCTTGTCAACCTGACTAGGACCCTGGTTCCCCCATGGGTTGAGGGAGGCCCAGACTGGATGGCCCATGGCAGGACCCAACACTCTGCTGAATACAGGAAGCATTCTTCAGTGAAAAGAACAGACACTACCTCAAAGTAAAAGGCTTGAAGAAAAATTTCCAAGCAAATGGCCCCAATAAACAAGCTGGAGTAGCTATTCTAATATAGAATAAAATCGACCTTCAACAAAAATTATGAACAAGGATAAGGAAGGACACTGCATACACGTCAAAGGAAAAATCTACCAAACTGAATTCTTAATTCTGAATACCTATGCTCCAAATGCAAGGACACCCACATTCATAAAAGAAATTTACTAAAGCTCAAAGCACACATTGCACATCACACAATAATAGTGGGAGACTTCAAGACCCCACTCTTATCACTGAACAGATCATGGAAACAGAAACTAAACAGAGACACATTGAAACTAACAGAAGTTATGAATCAAAGCATTTTTTTTTTATTTTAGATATTTTCTTTATTTACATGTAAATTTCTCCTTTCCCAGTTTCCCCTCCAAAAAACAAAGAAACAAACAAAAACAACAAAAACAAACCCCTGTTGCCTCCCACTTCCCCATGTCTGCCACCCCGCCCTCTCCCACTTTCTGGCCCTCGAATTCCCCTACACTGGGGCACCGAACCCTCACAGGGCCGAGGTCCTCTCCTCCCATTGCTGATCGAATTTGCAATCCTCTACTATACACATGCTGTCAGAACCATCAGACACCTCCATGTGCAGTCCTTGGTTGGTGGTTGAGACCCTGGGAGCTCTGAGGGTACTAGTTAGATTGACTATGGAGCAGAGACTGAAGGAAGGGCAAGCCAGAATAAATATAGCTATCTCCTGAGAGGTTCTGACAGTACCTGACTAACACAGATGTAGAGGCTCGCAGACATCTATTGAACTGAGTACAGGGTCCCCAGTGAAGGAGTTAGAGAAAGGACTAATGGAGCTGAGGGGGTTGCAGTCCCTTAGGATGAACAACAATATGAACTAACTAGTACCCTCAGAATCAAAGCATTTTAACATATATCTATGCACCTCATGGTATCTTCTCCAAAACTGACCATATTATTGGTCACAAAACAGGTCTCAACAGTTACAAGATGATTGAAATAACCCCATGCATCCTTTCAGATCCCCATGGACTAAGGCTAGTCTTCAATAACAACAACAGCAGCAACAGCAACAACAATAACAACAACAACAACACCCAGAAAGTCAAAATATACACCTAAGTTGAACAATGCCCTATTCAATGATAACTTGGTCAAGGAAGAAAATAAGAAATTAAAGACTTTTTAGAATTTAATGAAAAAGAAGGCACAACATACCCAATCTTAAGGGACACAATGAATGCAGTGCTAAGAGGAAAACTCATAGCACTGAGTGCCTCCAAAAAGAAACTGGAAAGTGCATACACTATCAGATTAACAGCACACTTGAAAACTCTAGAACAAAAAAAGCAAATACACTCCACCCCGTAGGAGTAGACAGCAGGAAATCATCAAACTCAGGGCTGAAATCAACCAAATAGAAACAAAAAGAACTATATAAAGAATCAACAATAACAGAATCTGGTTCTTCAAGAAAATAAACAAGATAGATAAACCATTAGCCAGACTACCCAGAGGGCACAGAGACAGTATATAAATTAACAAAATAAGAAATAAAATGGGACATACAACAACAAAACTAAGGAAATTCAAAAAAATCACCAAATCCTACTACAAAAGCATATACTCAACAAAACTGGAAAATCTGGATGAAATGGAATATTTTCTAGACAGATACCAGGTACTAAATTTAAATCAGAATCAGATAAACCATCTAAACATTCTTATAACACCTAAAGAAGTAGAAACAGTCATTAAAAGTCTCCCAACTCAAAAAATAAAGCCCAAGAGCAAATGACTTTAGTCTTCAAAGAAGACTTAATACCACTACTCTTCAAATTATTCTACAAAATAAAAACATAAGGAACACTACCCCATTCATTGTATGAAGCCACAGTTACATTGATACCAGAACCATACAAATATCCAACAAAGAAAGAGAACTTCAGGCCATTTTCCCTTATGAATATAGAAGCACAAATACTCAACAAAATTCCCACAAAATGAATCCAAGGACACATCAAAATGACCATTCACCATGATCAAGTTGGCTTCATCCCAGGGATATAGGGATGGTTCAATATATATCAAAATCCTTCAGTGTTATCCACTAACAGAAACATACTCAAAGAAAAAAGCACAATCATTTCATTAGATGTTGAGAAATTATTTGACAAAATTCAACATCCCCTCATGTTAAAAGTCATGGAAAATCTGGAATTCAAGGCCCATAAATAAACATAGTAAAACAATATACAGCAAGCCAGTAGCCAACATCAAACTAAATGGAGAGAAACTTGAAGCAATCTCACTAAAATCAGGGACTAGACAAGGCTGCCCTCTCTCTCCCTACCTATTCAATATAGTACTTGAAGTTCTAGCTAAAACAATTAGACAACAGAAGGAGGTCAAAGGGATAAAATTGTAAAAGAAGAAGTCAGACTATCACTATTTGCAGATGACATGATAGTATACTTAAGTGACTCCAAAAACTCCACAAGAGAACTCCTACAGCTGATAAACAACTTCAGCAAAGTGGCCAGATATGAAGTTAAATCAAACAAATCCGTAGCCTTCCTATACACAAAGCATAAACAGGTTGAGAAAGAAATTAGCAAAATGACACCCTTCACAATAGTCACAAACAATATAAAATATCTTGGTATGTCTCTAACCAAACAAGTGAAAGATCTGTATGACAAGAAATTCAAGATTCTGAAGAAAGAAATCAAAGAAGACCTCAAAAGATGAAAAGATCTCCCATGCTCACTGATTGGCAGGATTAAAGAGTAAAAATCTCCATATTGTCAAATTCAATCTACAGATTCAGTGTAATCCCCATTAAAATTCCAACTGGATTTCTCATAGATTTAGAAAGAGTAATTCTCCTTTGTCAAAGATCAAGTGGCCATAGGTTTGTAGGTTCATTTCTGGGTCTTCAATTCTATTCCATTGATCTATCTTCCTCTCACTGTACCAATACCATGCAGTTTTTATTACAATTGTTTGAGATCTGGGATGGTGATTCCACCAGAGGTTACTTTATTGTTGAGAATAGTTTTGGCTATCCTGGGTCTTATGTTATTCCAGATGACGTTGCAAATTGCTCTTTCTAAGTCTGTGAAGAATTGAGTTGGAATTTTGATGGGGATTGCATTGAATCTGTAGATTGCCTTCGGCAAGATAGACATTTTTACTATATTAATCCCGCCAATCCATGAGCATGGGAGATCTTTCCATTTTCTGAGATCTTCTTCAATTTCCTTCTTCAGAGACTTGAAGTTTTTGTCAAATGGATCTTTTACTTGCTTAGTAGAGTCTATGAACTAACTAGCACCTTCACAGCTCCCCGGGACTAAAACTCCAACCATATAGTACACATGGGGGGATTCATGGCTCCAGCAGCATGCTTATAGCAGAGGATGGCCAAGTGGTCATCAATGGGAGGAGAGAACCTTGGCCCTGTAAAGGTTCTATGCCCCAGTGTAGGGGGAATTCCAGGGCCAGTAAGCAGGAAAGGGTGGGATGGTGAGCAGGGAAGGGGGAAACGAACAGTGGGTTCTTTTAGTTTTTGTTGTTGTTGGGTTTTTTTTTCTTTTTTTTTTTTTGGAAGAGAACCTTGGAAAGGAGATATTGTAAATAAGAAAACATCTAATAAAAAAAAGAAAGAGCAATTCTCAAATTCATTTGGGAATAAAAAATCCCACCAAGATTTCAAAAATTATTCTCAACAATAAAAGAACTTCTGGGGGAATCAGCATCCTTGAACTCAGGCTGCATTACAGCGCAATCATGATAAAAAACTGCATGGAATTGGTACAGTGACAGGCGGGTGTATCAATGGAATAGAACTGAAGAACTAGAAATGAACCTACATACCTGTGGTCACTTTATCTTTGACAAAGGAACTAAAACCATCCAGTGGAAGAAAAGACAGCATTTTCAACAAATTGTGCTGGTTTAAGTGGCAGTTAATATGTAGAAGAATGCAAATTGATCCATTCTTGTTTGTTTGTTTGTTTTTTCGAGAGAGGGTTTCTCTGTGTAGTCTTGGCTGTCTGGAACTTACTCTGTAGACCAGGCTGGCATCTAATTCACAAATCTTCCTCCCTCTGCCTCTCAAGTGCTGGGATTAAAAGCATGCACCACCACTGTCTGGCTCAAATTGATCTATTATTTTTTTTTTATTGATTTAAGTATTATTGCATTATAATCAGAAAAGATACATGATTTCAATATATCTGAATTTGTTAACATTTAAAAACATATTTTAAGTGTAGAAATGTAGAAAACGGAGATACCCCATAAAGATACCAGACAGCAAGGAAGTCCACTTATCCTTAAGACAAAGGGGTTTTTTAGAAGAGTTTATGGAGCAAACACCCATCCTCAAGGAATGCAAGTTTCCAAGAGACATCCCAATAGAAACTAAAGAACAATGAACAAGATAATTGTAACTAGCCCATATTGTAAATTGTAAGTTTGTAAGTTGTAAAACTCTGTTCTGAAATGGTATAAAAGCTTAGAGCCTTGTTTCCTCAGGGTAGCTCTGGTCTCCATTACAGAGTTGACCCTGGTATACCAGTTTCAATTAATAAATTAACCTCATGCTTTTGCAAGCGTTCTCCTTGGTTCTTCAAGAGTGGGATTATCCACACCAATTATTACATAAGTAAATAGAATTACATCACATTCTTCTTTCTCTTTTGTATCTCAACTCCTCCCATCAATACCTGCAATACCTTTCATTTTTTTCTTTTGTCATATTCTTTAAAATTTATAAAATCTTGCAATAAGAATGAGTATTATAAAATTGTTTGACATAACAATCAATTGAACAGTATTATGTAGATGTTTTTCTACATCAATACTGAAAATACATACATTTCTCTCAATATAAATTTTAAATAACTCCAAACATATTAACTGTATATTTTAAAATAATACATCACTACTGGCATTTTTTTAAATGAACATAAGTAGATAAAGTCTTTTGTTTGTTTGTTTGTTTTGTTTTTAGTAGAGCTTAAAATCTTGGCTCTTACTGTGGTACAAGCCCAAAATAAGACAATTTTTAGACATTGGAGTTCATTGTAATAATGACCCTCACATCATCAAAGGATTTTACCTCCATCATAGCTAAGCTGAGAGTTGACAGTTCTGCTGTGCCAAGGAATGAATTATAGGCATGATTTTTGGATACAGATTTCCTGCTATGGTCAAAGCTATTTGACTTGAGTGATTGTCTTCATTCTCAGCCCACAGAGAACAGGTTGCATTCATTTAAGAAATGGTGTGTGCAAGGCAGAATTGCTTTGCAAACTAGAGAGTAGTTGAAAAGTTTCCTGAACTTATGTTTGCAGTACAAGCCAAACCATTCCTAGGAGCTGCTAGAATGGGACCTCCTGGTGCTTACCTGCTTCAGATCAAGAAAATTTGCTTAGGGATGCCAAGATAGCCCAGCAGGGAAGAGCACTATTGCTCTTCCCAAGGAATCATTTACACCTGGCTGTTTGATCTTACTTACTTTGATGTAACCACTACCTGCCTACATGATTCCTGACATTTGCTCTGTTTCTGTATACTATATAAACCTGATTTTCACTTGGTGCAAATACACTCAGATACCAAAAAAATAAAAGAAAGAAATGGTGTGTGTATTAAGCTGGTCTATCCATGAAGTCATTCACCAACTGTTTCAATGAACAATGATTCTGCTTGCAGGGTGGCAGAGACATTAAGTGAGGGTACGGATCTGGTTCATTGGCTGTGATGATTTTGAAAAGCATTCATCTTAGAGAAAGAGTAACTTATAAGGTCCTCTTCTTCAAACTTGGTACAATAGATGCAATCATCAAGCAAAAGCATTCAGTCTCATTCCTTGTTGTTCTCTTAAAAGCCACCTTCCAAGTTAATTGTCTATGTTTCTTTTGGCTATATAAATATTTTTAAAATATGTACACTGTTCTGAACAACATAGTATAGTGTAAAAACATGAAATAAACAATCATGTTAATAGAGAGTTTGAGATAGAAGTCCGATTTCAAGACCATTTTGTGGTACACAGCAAGACACTTTCATGTACAAACAAGCAGAAAGTGTATATGGATTGTAGAGTATTGGACCTTTTTCTCCAATTACCAAATTAAAGAGACCACTGGATGACAGACAACAAATTTCTAATTCCTCATATTTTTAGATTTCAATTGATTAGGATATGTTGGTAATATTAATTTTCATATTAAGATATTTAGAAAAAGTAATTGTTACTTTCTGTTGTTTTTGTTGTTAGAGGTGGAATTAGGTTTGTGTGGGTTTGTTCAAAGATTACTTTCTTGCTTCTTCTAGGGTGTAGTTTCACTCCTTATGTTGCTGTTTTCCATCTATTATTCTTTGTATGGCTGGATTTGTGGAAAGATATTGTGTAAATTTGGTTTTTTCATGCAGTATCTTGTTTTCTCCATCTATGGTAATTGAAAATTTTGCTGGGTATGGTAGCGTGGGCTAGCATTTGTATTCTTGTAAGGTCTGTATGACATCTGCCCAGGATCTTCTAGCTTTCATAGTCTCTGGAGAGAATTCTGCCATAATTCTGATAGTTCTGCCTTTATATGTTACTTGACCTTTTTCCCTTACTGCTTTTAAAATTCTTTCTTTGCTTAATGCTTTTGGAGTTTTGATTAATATGTGATGGGAGGAATTTCTTTTCTGGTCCAGTCTATTTAGAGTTCTGTAGACTTCTTGTATATTCATGGGCATCTCTTTCTTAAGGTTAGGAAAGTGTTCTTCTATAATTTTGTAGAAGATATTTATTGGCACTTTAAGTTGGGAGCCTTCACTCTCTTCTATACATATTATTCTTAGGTTTGGTCTTCCCATTGTGTCCTGCATTTCCTAGATGTTTTGGGTTAGGAGTTTTTTGCTTTTTGCATTTTCTTTGACTGTTGTGTCAATGTTTTCTATGGTGTCTTCTGCCCCTGAGATTCTCTCTTCTATTTCTTGTACTCTGTTGATGATACTTGCATCTACGACTCCTGATTTCTTTCCTAGGTTTTCTATCTCCAGGGTTGTCTCTCTTTGTGATTTCTTAACTGTTTCTACTTCCATTTTTAGTTCCTGGATGGTTTTGTTCATTTCCTTCACCTGTTTCTGTTTTCCTGTAATTCTTTAAAGGATTTTTGTGTTTCCTCTTTAAGGGCTTCTAGCTGTTTACCTGTGTTCTCCTGTATTTCTTTGAGGGAGTTATTTATGTCCTTCTTAAAGTCCTGTCTAATCATCGTGAGAAGTGATTTTTAGATCTGAATTTTGTTTTTCAAGGACTTGCTATGGTGGCAGAATTTTGTTCTGATGATGCCATGTAACCTTTGTTTCTGTTGCGTATGTTCTTTCACTTGCCTCCAGTCATCTGGTATATCTAGTGCTACCTGCCTTGGCTAAATCTGACTGGTGTCTGTCCTTCCTGTGATCCTGGTTGTGTCAGAACTCCTCAGAGTCAAGCTGTCTCTGTGATCCTGTGATCCTGTGATTCTGTGATCCTGGGCCTGTTAGAGAGTGGCAATGAATGGAGCTTCCTCTGGGTGTTGTGAGACTGGTTTCAAAATTTTCCCCCAAGTTCTGCTCAGGGCACCAGCCTAGACAGACTGGAAGGAACCCATGCCTCTAGACTGGTGAAGTTCCTGTGTGCCTGGGTCTTTCTGCTCACAGTTACTCCCAGTGTTGTGACAGATATATTGTCTTCCTCACCTCAGATCCTCTGATCCTGGCCCTGTTAGAATTCCTGGTAGTGGAGCTTCCTCTGGGTGTTGTGGGACTGGCTCCAAAATTTTTGCCCAAGGTCTGCTCCAAGTACTGGCCAAGACAGACCAGAAACAAACAATACCACTGGGTCGCAGAGTTCCTCAAATTGATCCATTCTTATCTCTCTGTACAAAGCTCAAGTCTAAGTGGATCAAGGACTGTCACATAAAATCAGGTAAAGTGAAATTAATAGAAAAGTAAGTGGGAAAGGACCTCTAGCACATGGACACAGGGGAAAATTTCCTGAACAGAACACCAATTATTGGCTTATGCTCTAAGATAAAGAATCAACAAATGGGACCTGATAAAACTGCAAAGCTTCTGTAAGACAAAGGACACTTTAAATAGCACAAAATGGCAACCAACAGATTGGGAAAAGACCTTTATCCATCCTATGTCGGAATGAGGGCTAATATCCAATATATAAAAAGAATCCAAGAAGTTAGACTGCAGAGAACCAAATAACCCTATTAAAAATGGGGTACAGAGTTAAATAAAGAATTCTCAACTGAGGAATACCAAATGGCTGAGAAGCACCTAAAGAATTGTTCAATATCCTTATTCATCAGGGAAATGCAAATCAAAACAACCCTGAGATTCCACTTCACACTAGTCAGAATGGCTAAGATGAAAAACTCAGGTGACACTAGATATTGGTGAAGATGTGGAGAAAGAGGAACACTCTTTCATTGCAGTTAGGATTGTAACCTAGTACAAACCCTCTGGAAATCAGTCTGGTGGTTCCTCACAAAATTTGACATAGTACTACCTGAGGACCCAGCTATACCACTTCTGTACATATATTTAGAAGGTGCTTCAACATGTAATAAGAACACATGCTCCACTATGGTCATAGTAGCCAAATTTATACTAGACAGAATCTGGAAACAACCCAGATGTCCCTCAGGAGAGGAATGGATACAGAAAATGTGGTATATTTGCATGATGGAATACTACTCAGCTATTAAAAACAATGATTTCATGAAATTCGCAGACAAATGGATGGATCTAGAAAATATCATTCTGAGTAAGGTAACTCTTTCACAAAAGAACCCACATGGTATGTACTCACTGATAAGTGGATATTAGGCAAAGAACTTGGAATACTCATGATACAACTTCTGGTCCACATGAATCTCAAGAAGAAGACCAAAGAATGGATGCTTTAGTTCTACTTAGAAGGGGGAACAAAATAATTAAGGAATGTAGAGCATGAGGAGGATTTTGGAGGGAGAGAAGAGGGGGGAGTGGAAAAGAGGAGAAGAATTGGGTATGGGAGGAGATGGAAGGGATGTACAGAGGGTCAGGAAACTGACCTGTATAGCAATGGGAGATGGGGAACTAGGGATAGTAACCAGAAAGTCCTAGATGCCAGGAAAGCAAGAGCCTCCCAGAAACTCCTAGGAATGACATTAGCTGGTATACTTCACAAAAGGGAGAGAGAACCTTTTGAGACCAAATTCAGAGGTTTTGTATGGCCTCTCAGTTGAGGAATGGGGCCATCCACCGATCTCCAAAATTTTAACCCAGAATTGCTCCTGTATAAAGAAAATACAGGGAAAAAAGTGGAACAGAGACTGAAGGGAAGACCATTCAGAGATTACCCCACCTGGGAATACATCCCACATGCAGACATCAAGCCCAGATACTATTGCAGATGCCAAGAAATGTTTGCTAGCAGGAACCTCATATAGCTGTCTTCTGAGAGGCTCTGCCAGATGTTGACCAATACAGATGTGAATGCTCACAGTCCACCATCTGTCTGAACACATAGACCCCAATGGAGGGGCTAAGGGAAGGACTGAGGGAGATGAAGGGTCTTTATTTGGCCATCATTGGGAGGGAAGGCCCTTGGTCCTGTGAAGGCTTGAGGCCCTAGTGTAGAGGAGATGAGAGGAGTAGGTAGGTCATGGGGGATTAAATAGGGGGCGTGCAGATGGGAAAATTGGAAAGGGGATAACATTTGAAATGTAAATGAAGAAAATATCCAATGAAAAACAAAGAAAGCCAGGATGTTCTCTTCTTATATGAGAGCTCTTTTCCAAATATGTTCTTTATAGTAAGTCAGAATCATCTACAATATTAAATACAATTCAGATTCTACCTACTTATTATTGTTCAACAGCTTTCAACTGAGAAAATATTGACTGAGAGATAATGGCATTTATCAGGGATTAGCAGAATGCTGCAATGAGATCACTGGTGTCATAGCAAATGTTAGCCATATGTAAGGAACTTGGGGAAAGGGGCAAAGTGAAGTCAAAAATAAGGAGAATTTTCAGATAAATTGGAATTAGAATTGTTTCCAGTGCTTCATAACCAGGCTGATGCCAACTCAAAATTCAGCAGACATCTGCTGGAAAATTGTGATTGATAGAGCATTTCTGTATGAGTATGTATGTATCCTTTGGGTACAGTTGTGGTTCTGAAATTATTACACTTGCAGTCAAATGGATTAAGCAATCCTACATTCCAAAAACAAATAATGTAATTTTTCTCACATGTGGGAGTATATGTATATATGCTCACATCTATATATTATATTGGTCACACTAGAGCTAGAATTTTGAAACAGATGGAGATGAATAGTTGTTCTTAACTATCTTTTCATTTTATACAGTCTTTACCCAAGTCAAGAATTTGGTGCCAGGTACTTTAAGGGTGTATCCTTCTGTTTCAATTAATCTAATCAAGATAACTTTTCACAAGTGTGCCTAGAAACTAATGCAATCAAGATAAATCATCACAGAATCATCTATAATAGGCTTGTCCTCTATGTGATAGTAGATCCTGTTAAGTTGATAGGCATAATTAATCCTCTCCCAGATTATTGTATGACATGAAATCATAAAGACATTTATTGGGGAGAGGAAGGAAATTTACAGAAGAGAGCAGTGGGACACAGGATGCTGGTGGTGGAAGAACATGGAGAAAACCAAAGTATGTATGAAAAATCCATAGTGAGTATACAGAAAAAATAATAACTCTTATGAGCTTATGTTGAGAGTGATAGACATTTGTCATATTATATAACTAATTTTATACTTCATAATACTTATACATACAATAAATTGTGGTATTTAAATGCTCCATAGTTTTTTGTGTTATTTTTTTAAAAATATTTATTTATTTATTTATTTATTCATTTATTTATTTTACACTCCATATTTTATTCCTCCCCTCCACGTCCACCCTCCTACTGTTCCACATCCCATACCTCCTCACCATTCTCCTGTCTCCACGTGGATGTCACCACCCCCTACCACCACCTGACCTCTAAACTCTCTGGTGTCTCCAATCTCTTGAGGATTAGGTGCATCATCTCTGAATGAACACAGACCCAGCAGTCCTCTGTTATATGAGTGTTGGTAGCTTCATATCAGCTGGTATATGCTGCCTATTTGGTAGTCCAGTGTTTGAGAAATCTCAGTGGTCCAGATTATCCTGCTGGTCCTCCTACAGGATAGCCCTCCTTCTCAGCTTCTTTCAGACTTTCCCTAATTCAACAACAGGGGTCAGCTGGGTCTGTCCATTGTTTGGGTGTAAATATATGCCTCCAACTCTTTTAGCTGCCAATTGAGTCTTCTGGGGTTTGGTCATGCTAGGTCCATTTTTTATGAGCACTCCATAGTCTTAGTAACAGTGTCAGGCCTTGGGACCTCCCCTTGCGCTGGATCCCTCTTTTTTTGCCTGTCACTGGACCTTCTTTTCCTCAGGCTTCTCTCCATTTCCATCTCTGTAATTCTTTATGGCTATCTCTTAAATGCTTCATAATTTATATCTCATAGTATACAAATTCACATTAGAGAAACTATGTAGCTAACAAAATCCATTATATTGCATACTAACCTTATAATTAATCAAAAGAATCCAGTAGCCAGGCTATTTTTCTACTGGATGTGAACATAATAATAACCTCAGAGAACTTACTCAGACTGATACGGCAAGACAATATGTAAGAGCACTTGAGAATGTCATGTGTGTTCGAAACTTACAGAGACTGTCAGTGAACAGCCAGCTAAAAGGGCATTAATTATCATAATGCAAAGACTAGTTAATCTCATACACTATTTTAGACCTTAGTTTTTAACAACAGACCTTGTAGAAGTTTCTAAATCAATAATTATATTCCCCCTCTCTCATGAAAACTTTTGTTGCTGTATATATGCTGAGACCAAGCTCCTCTATAGGTAAAGTCACCTGTTCAGTGTTCACTCAACAAAGGAGGTAAAGAACACCAGTAGAATCTATGGCTCTCTGCTCTTGATTGGCTTGATTGAAAAGCTATCAGAGAGAGTTGTCTCCAGCTATTCTCAATTCCCACTTCTGCTGCACTCTCCTTCTATAACCCTCACCCCCTCTTTTTCACCTCACCTGCATTGAACTTATATGTGCAGACAGCTAGCAACACCCAGCCCACAAGATGGCTCATCACTTCCAGTTGCCTGCAGATAGCACACACAGGAGCAAAACTTGCATCTGACTTTATACTCTCTCTTTCTGCTCCTCCTACTCTTTCTGCTCTCACACACTTCCTCTTCAGTGAATTCCTTGTCCTAAATTTCATAGAGTGATTCATGATATTAGAAACATCTACCTTAGAATGTTCTATGGTGTCATTTTTTCAGTGTTGTCTTTTGGGGAGGTTTTGGTTTTGGTAACATGACAGCCAATCTGAAAACTTTTCAACTTTGTTATTGATGTGTGATCTCTGTCTTTTTCTCTTTAAGAGATAAAATAGTTAAGTGATACCCATCTATTCTTTTGAAATCATTGACTTTATGCAGTTACAGAACTTGTTCTGTATGTATAGAAAACCAGGAAATAGCAACTCAGAAGACAAAATTTATTTTCTTTTTAAACATTGCCACCCTAGTAACTCTAGAAAGTTGATTTTACATTTGGAACCTAATTTGGGAGAGAAATGGGTGTTTTTTTTTATTATGATTTTCCCATCATAGCACAATCTCAAATCAGAACCAGCACAATACAATAAACATATATTTCTAGGAATTAAAGGGCCTTTCCAATGTCTCTATTTATAAAATGATATTTGTGACTGGGAGTTAGCAGATCCTTGAATTATTTTTTCCTGCTTTGTTGAAAAATATTCTTGTAATTCTCTTTGCTGTGGTCATAACTTTTCCCAAAGACAAGGCAGATATGATCTTGAATATTCATGAAGTTATGGAAATTATGATAAACATATACATAATGAGTGAAGCATGCTCCAAAGATTTGCCTCATATTATATGCTAGAGGACATTTTGATCCCAGGCCAGAACATCTCACCCTGTGTAAAACCTGTGATGAGCATCAGAAAGAACCTATTATCCCTTTCTTGCTCAACTGGATAGTTATGTCCTGGGGCTCTGGACACTTGTACTAAAAGTAATATTTTCTGATTTTCTCAGGACCAGGACTGGTATTTTACCAATAGTATTAGGTAGAGTGAAGCAATCTTAAAAGAAAAATTTTACCCAAGGTAAAAATCTTTCAAAATGGCAGAGCTGAAATTAAATCACAAAGCTTCTATATGAATATCACATTTTAAGGTCAATGGCAATTACCAGTGATTTTGATACACATAGACCATATAAAGGGTTGAGTTTTATATGCCACACACAAAAATGATAGATACAGCAATATATTTGCATTTTACTCTTTATTTAAAAAGATGTGTCTATAACTTGTTTAAAATATATTCACATTAATTTAATAGAGATGAATATCCAAATCACAGAACTACCAAGTGGTAAGTAGTGGAGATTGTTCTAAAAACTTTATCTGGGGCAGAGGACAGTTAATATCTGTGTTTATTAATCACACACCATAATAATAGCATGTTCCTGACCTCCTTGAATATTTTCTTGTTCACATACATGGAAGACATGATTGTTAGAGAGAGACTTGTTGAAAATATAAAGATTATGGAGAAACACCCAAAGTAAAATAATAAAAAGTTATTTTTCATGTGTGAATGAAAAAGCGGTGTCTATCTATTTTTTCTTTCTTGGAAGATAACAGTCAGAGGTCAAGATCTATTCAAATGATCTCATAATGCATATATTTCTGTTATTGTCTCTATTCCTTAAAAATCACTTCATGCAAAACATCATTCCATGCTTTAATATTCACTTGTTTTTGAGACTAGGTCTTGTGGAGGCCAGGCTATCTCATCAAGTAGCTGAGGACAGCCCAGAATTCTTGAACCTCCTAGTTCTACCTCTCAACAGTGGCAATACAAGCATGCACCACGTTCAGAGCTCTAACTTTTAAAAAGTAAATAAGTGTTGTAGATTGACAACAGTAATTTACATCCTTGTTAAATTTTGTGGCATTTCAATACTTATAGAATATGCATTCACCAGCCTGCCAATAGCTTTGTATTGGCAAAGCTATCATCTCAGACATGTATGGGGACATTTGAAAGAATATTAAGGACTGCAGCTACTTCGAATTTGAGCTAAATGTAATTTTGTGTTATGAGGTGGCATGAGCCTATGCTGGCCAGGGACAGAATATGGTATGAATGAGAAATGTCACCTATAGAACCTTGCATTGGTAAACTTAGTTCCCAAGTGGTGACCCTTTTGAGGCAGTTATGGAATCCTTAGAGAGTGTAGTCTTACTGGAGAAAACATCACTGCAGACAGGATTTTAAGTTTTACAGTGTGGCTCCACTTCCTATTCTTTGTCTCTGCTTCCTGTCTGTAGAGGCAATGTAATCTCTGTGCCTTATTTCCAAACTGGGCTCATGCTCCTCCTGATGCTATGCGTTATTCTCATGTTGGATTGTATTCTTTTCCAAAGTATAAGTTACAACAAACTCCTATCTCCTGTAGTGTACTTTTAGTCATAGTATTTTATCATAGTATTGAAACAAATTAATACAGTACATGATAATGTAACTTAAACTTTTATTCCTTGACAAATTACTCCTGCCACTCAGCTTCCATTGACTCCAGATACTGTTACAATAATACACTAGCCTCTTTTTCTAAATTCTCAAGATGATGATACTTATTTTAATACTTGAAGCTACATTATAATATATATCCTAGGGGAGAATAAATGAAGAGTTAAGCATTGTGAGTGTATGTTTCTATGTAGAGTCTGGAATGAAATCTCTTTTCTTTCTCAAAGTCTTTAAGCTCATTTGGTTCCTTAGAGTACTCACATGACACTTTTTAGAGTGTTAAAAAGAACCACTAAAGCATCAATAACATTCACTTGAACTCTTTACTCTTTACCATGTACCTTTTCCTTGTAGAGATTTAAGAAATTGCCTACTTAGTATTTTAAATAGATTTATGTTTCTTCAATGCGCATCTAGAAAACTTTATTTTTACCTCAGTGACATGAGACAATTTCATAGGAAATCTTTAAAATGAATAAATAATAAATTAAATGTGGACTATTACATTGCTAGATTCAGAGAAGAGGCTTCTTTATTGTCTTAGAGTTTTATTTTTGTGAAGAGACACCATGACAATGGCAACTCATATAAAGAAAAACATTTAATGGGATTTGAATTATAGGAAGAAGGCAAGTGACATGATGCTAGAGAAACATCTGAGAGCCCTCCAACAATGCCCTACATTCTCCAAAAAAACTATACCTCCTAACAGTGCTACTGATTATGAGTCAAGCTTTCAAACACATAAGTCTCTGTGGGCCATACCTATTCAAACCATCACATTCCACCTCCCATACCCCCATAAGCTTATAGGTATAACATAATGTAAAGTGTACTTGGCCTAACTTTAAAGGTACCCATAGTCTACCAAGGTCTCAACAATGTTTAAAAGTTCAAAGTTCAATATTCTTTTTGAGATTCTTGAAATTTCTTTTTTTTCTTTTTTTTTAACTTTTATTGCATTATCAGAAAAGTTACATGATTTCAATTTATTTGATTTGTTAACATTTAAAAACATATTTTAATTAAATAGAATTGAATCACATTCTTTTTCCCCTTTTGTACCACCGCTCCTCCTATAGACCCCCTTCAATACCTATAATATATTTTTTGTTGTATTCCTTAAAATTTATAAAATATTATAAAAATA
>NW_022196904.1:10320725-10320926 GCF_008632895.1 Mastomys coucha
AAGGTGACAGTGTATATAGATTGTACAATGTTGGACCTATTTCTCCAATTACCAAATTAGAGAGATCAGTGGATAACAATCAGCAAATTTTCAATTCCTCATATTATTGGATTTCAATCGATTAGGATATGTAGGTAGTATTAATTTTCAAATTAATATATTAAGAAAAAGTAATTGTCACTTCCTGTTGTTTTTGTTGTA
>NW_022196904.1:10321809-10324491 GCF_008632895.1 Mastomys coucha
AAGAGCTTCTAGCTCTTTACCTGTGTTCTCCTGTATTTCTTTGTGGGTGCTATTTATGTCTTTCTTAATGTCGTGTATCATCATCATGATGAGTGATTTTATACCTGAATCTTGTGTTTCCGGTGTGATGGTGTGGCCAGGACTTGCTATGGTAGGAGAATTGGGTTCTGATGATGACAAATGATTTTGGTTTGTGGTGCTTATTTTCTTATGCTTGCCCCCGGCCATCTGGTTAACTCTAGTGCTATGTGCCCTTGCTAAATATGACTGGATCCTGTCCTTCCTGTGATCCTGGTTGTGTGGGAACTCCTCAGAGTCAAGCTGTCTCTGTGATCCTGTGATTCTGGGATCCTGGGATCCTGGGATCCTGAGCTTGTTAGATCACCTGGGAGTGTGGCTTTCTTTGTGTGTTGTGGGACTGGCTGCGGAGCTTGTGCCCAAGGTCTGCTCAGAACACTAACCCAGACAGACCCAGAAGGTACTGGAGTCAGTGGTCTGGTGGAGTTCTGGTGTGCCTGGTCAAGCTGGTCCCAGTTACTCCCAGTGTTGGGACAGATGTTGGTTCCTGCTTACCTCTGATCCTGGGTGTGTCAGAGCTCCTCGATTCTTGCAATTTCTTAACTATTAAATAAAACTCAAAAAGTAGATCACATACTCCCAAAATATAATGGCACAGGATATCTATATTATCATTCCAAAATGTAGAAAATGGAGGATAATGAAGATATACTAGACCAGAGGAAGACTAAAACTTAGCTGGACAAACTGCAAACTCTGCATCTCCATATCCAATCTCAAAATACTCTTCAGGTCTCAACTCCTTTCATCTTTGTTGGCTGCAGCACTTTTTTTTTCTCTTGGGCTGTTTTCACTCCCTGTTAGCATCTGTCCTTGGCAAGCATCCCAAAAAATCTGGCAACTCTCACCTCTTGGAGTCTCCAAAGCAATCAAGAATTCACCTTCACAACTTCACATGATGAGCTTTCTAGGCCTTTATGCAAGATCACCCCTGCCACACACCTGGCCTCAGCAACTTTCCTTAGTCACAAAGGAAGATTTTATAACTCCTTTCTTCTATCCTTGACTCTAAAGCCAGAACTATATGGCCAAAGCTGTCAAGTTCTGCTGCTTACTGGGACTAGAACGTAGCTGTTGTTGAATTACTTCTTCACTAGCTTTCTGGTTTTGGCAATTTACTTCTCCACCTAAGCTTATCTGTCCTGGAACTTGCTCTGTACACCAGGCTGGCCTTGAATTTAGAGATCTGCATGCCTCTACCTTCTGAGTGCTGGGATTAAAGGCATGTACCTGGACTTAAGCTTTTCTTTAATTCCTTTTCACAAATTGGAAGCTTAACTGGGTGGGTTTCAAATTCTGCAGCAAAACACTTTGTGACAGCCTTTCCTGCCCTCTCCCATCTCTTGTCTTCCTATTCTAACCTTCCTTTCTCCATTGATTACTTTTCCCCAGTTCCAAAATACAGCATGCAGCCCCTGTTAACACATAGGCCAGGCCTGCCAGAAAAAAGTAAGGTTGCATACAGACATTTTCTTCTTCCATTGTTCCTTCAGATCTAGCTCATCAGTCTCATCCCTAGCTCTGCAGCAAAACACCTGTGGCAGCTTTCCCTGCCACCCCGCTTTCATCTCCTGTGGCCCCCACAGATCTTCCCCTTCTAAACTTTCCCACTTGGCTTGTGGCTTCCACTCCCAACCCAACTCCAGCAGGTAACCCTTGCTAACTAAGGGCTGTTCCTCTCAGGGAAACAAGTGTGAAACAGGCAGATCCACACATCTCCTACTGTTCCTGAGATCCACCCCCTCAGTTATATTCCCAGATCTCTAGGAAGAAATATGTTATGGTCTGAATTTTCTTTCTGACCTCCTTCTCAAGGGATCACAATGACCTCCTCCAATTTTCTTTTCTCAACACATTCCAGTATTTGAGCCTCTAACATCAACAAGCATTCCTTCTGAACACACTATCAGAACATGCCAAAAAAACGGACAACACACAGCCATCCCATCTAGAGAAGAAACAGAAATCAAGGAACAAAACATCACCCAACAGAGACATGTCCAGAAACCACCATCTAGACAAATAATCATCCCAAATCCAGATGCCTAACAACAGCATACAAATATAATCAATAGCATCCAGGGAAATATATCTCTATTATAGCCCACATATTATACCACAGTGGGCCCTGAATATTCCAACATTGATGAAGCATACATATAGACAGAAAGACAGACAGACAGACAGACAGACAGTAAAAGGAAATGAATAAAATTGATCAAGACCTGAAACTGTGAATAAAATCAATAAAAAACAAACTTAAGGGATTCTGGAATGAAAAATTTAGGAATTTGAACAGGAACTATAGAGGTGAACTTCATGAATAAAATACAAGAGATGAAAGAGAGAATCTCAGGTGTTAAAGACAGGATAAAAGAAATAGATACATCAGTTAAAAACATTTCAAATCTAAAAAACTCCTGACACTAAATATTCAGGAAATCTGGGACAGTATAGAAAGAACAAACCTAAGAATACAAGAATAAAGGAAAGAGAAGAAAAGGAGCTAAAAGACCCAGAAAATGTTTTGTACTGTCTGGTTTTGTGTGCCAACTTGATACAGGCTGGAGTTATCACAGAGAAGGGAGTTTCAGTTGGGGAAGT
>NW_022196904.1:10324608-10350246 GCF_008632895.1 Mastomys coucha
TTGTGGGTGGTACCATCCCTAGGCTGGAAGTCTTGGGTTCTATAAGAGAGCAGGCTGAGCAAGCCAGGGGAAGCAAGCCGGGAAGGAACATCCCTCCATGGCCTCTGCATCAGCTCCTTCTTACTGACCTGCTTGAGTTCCAGTCCTGACTTCCTTTGGTGATAAATAGCAATGTGGAAATAACCTGAATAAACCCTTTCCTCTCTAACTTGCTTCTTGGTCATGATGTCTGTGTAGGAACAGAAACTCTAATTCAGACAAATTGGTACCAGGAGTGTGGTATCCCTGTGACAACCTGACCATGTTTTGGGGAGGACTGTGGAAGGACTTTGGAACTTTGAGCTAGAAGAGCCACTGGTTGTTAAGAACTCTGTGGGATTTACTGTAGGAGCTTGGAAGATCATGTTGAGAATAGTGCAGAGATGGAGGCCTGGCTTGTGAAATTTCAGAGGAAAAATTAAAGACTCTTATCAAGGCCATGTTGTTTTGGTTGTGAAGGTTCTGTGGTTTTGGTTAGCTGGGGTTGAAGTATCAGCTGTGATTAACAAGATACCAGAACTACCAAAGTGAAAACTTTGCATTACTGGGACTATTGATGCTAGTTAGCTGGAGCTAAAAAATTAGTGGTGATTAAGAAGAGATCAGCATCACTGAGGTGACATCTTCTGGGAAGTGTTTTCTGAGAACACAAAGAGGCTGTGTTCCAGAGATAGCAAGGTTGTAACTTGTGCTGCAGCAGAACTTGGTAATGTATAAGAGTCACCCAGGTGGTACTGAAGGCATGGTACATAAAGGTCATAGTTTTGAAGGCATGAAAGGATCATGAAGAGTAGATGAGGCTTGACACAGTGAGAGGCCATAGAAGGCCATTGGTGAAAAGGCAGCCTTAGTTTGCAATTGATGGCCCAGGACTGAAGGGGTCATGCAAAGGAATTGAGTCTTGGCACCACGCAGACAGTCTATGAGAGGCTATTGGTGAAGCCTAGTTACATCGAAATACAACAGTGTTTTGGGAATGCCAGTACCATGCAATGACCACCAAAAGCAGCAGCAGGAGTGGAGTACAGGCATTTGAAGCCTAGAAGACAAGATGTGTGCTACAAAGAACAGAGCTAGAGAAGTGACTAAAGCCCTTAGAGGAGCCCAGAAGATCCTGAGTTGGATCCCAGACATTGATTTTGCTTTTGATTGTGACTGTGCCCTGATATTTTTCCCTCTTGAAGGAAGAAAGTATTTAGTGGAGCCCACAGTTAAAAGACCTTGAAGTTTAAAAGATATTGGACATTTTAAATGGATTGAACTTTTAATATGTAAAGACTGTGGGACTTTAGATCTTGGGGATGAATAAGAAAATAAGGGTTGAGGCTTAATAGTGATGTATTTGTGTGTCAAGTTGACAAGGGGTCAATTGTACTGGCTAGTTTTGTGTGCCAACTTGACACAGGCTGGACTTATCACAGAGAAGGGAGCTTCAGTTGGAGAAGTACCTCCATGAGACCCAGCTGTGGGATATTTTCTCAATTAGTGATCAAAGGGGTAGGGCCCCTTGTGGGTGGTACAATCTCTGGGCTGGAAGTCTTGGATTCTATAAGAGAGCAGGCTGAGTAAGCCAGGGGAAGCAAGCCAGTAAAGAACATCCCTCCATGGCCTCTGCATCAGCTCCTTCTTCCTGACCTGCTTGAGTTCCAGTCCTGACTTCCTCTGGTGATCAACAGCAATATGGACGTAACCTGAATAAACCCTTTCCTCCCCAACTTGCTTCTTGGTCATGATGTTTGTGCAGAAATAGAAACTCTGACTAAGACATGTTTTCAACAAAATCATAGAAGAATACTTTCCTAACTTAAAGAAAGAAATGTCTATAAAAGTACAAGAAGCACACAGAACACCAAATAGATTCGATGAGAAAAGACAGGCTCATGCCACATAATAATCAAAACTCTAAAACATACAGAACAAAGAAAAAATAATAAAAACTGCAAGGGAAAAGGACCAAGTAGCATGTGCTGCCCATGTAAAGGACAGTGAGACATGGTCCCACCCTTGGATCTGAGCCAGTAGGGGATAGATCTCCATGAGTGTTGATACTTGATGTAGGTATGAGACTTCTTTGTATATAATAATAAGCATAATTTACTTTATGTTCCTCCTTCAGGATATAGTCTTCCTGCCATGACTAATGACTCCATGATAGTTAGAAATCACAGGAGTCCAGGAGGCAAGAGTGTGTCTAGTGTTCATCTGCAAAGCAGTGAATGCTGTGACCTTCAGGAAAGTCCTTAAGGGTGTGGGAAAGAAATATAAAAACATGAGTTCAAAAATAAATTTTTTCTCAATGATGTAAAATATAAGGGTGCAATATGAATTGTATGAGGGGGCTTCAGGGACCTGAAAGAAGAAAGGCAACTGTACTAATGAGCCAGCTTGTTAGAAAGATACAAAGGCAAGCAGATTTCTGAGTTTAAGGTCAGCCTGGGACAGAGCAAATTTAGGTCCAGGCATGGTGGGAATGGTGCCATATTGCAACCAGCTAAACATATTTGTGCTTACAAAGGTAGTCAGATTTCTGAGTTCAATTTCTATGTTATAAAAATGTACTTGCTATCTTTTCTAAAATCAAGGGGCTGTTAATAAAATGCTGATTCATGGCATAATCAAAAGGGAACCTGGGGTGGATGATTTAATTGTATGCAAATAAAAAACTAGAGTTTATTCTGCAAGAGCTGAGCTTTCTGAATATCTGTCTGGAGAGCCATCTCAGACGACTAGGCTATCAGCTTAGATCCATTATTGACTTTGAGTCATTTTCTTTGTCACTCCTGAACACCCCTTCCTCAGAACACCCTCTCAAAGATGAGCCTAGTCCTTGCAAACATAAAGTCAGATCTATTAGAATTACTTCTGACTTATCATTGTAGACTCTAAGAGACCACAAGTGCCAGCCCAGACTACTATACCCAATAAAACGTTCAATCACTGGTGGTTTGAATATGCTTGGCTCAGGGAGATGTGGCCTTGTTGGAGTAGTGGCCCTGTTGGAGGAAGTGCCACTGTGAGGATGGGTTTTGAGACCCCTCCCCTCCTAACTTCCTGGAAGACAGTACTGGCTGTGTTCAGATCAAGATGTAGAATTCTCAGCTCCTCTTTCAGCAGCAGGTGTGCTTCCTGCCATGATGATAGTGCATTAAACCTCTGAAACAGACAGTTTCAATTAAATGTCCTTTATAAGAATTGCCTTGGTCATGGTGTCTGTTCACAGCCATGGAAACCTTAACTAAGACAGAAGTTGGTACCAGGGACTACGTACGGTATTGCTGCAATAGGCCTGACCATGCTTTTGTCTGGAAGAATGTGGATTTGGAGATTTTGGGCCTAGCATATTCAAGCCACCACAATCACCATAGATGGAACATGAAATGACTATCTCTAATACCCAGAAAAGACTTAAAACAGAGGGATTAGAACACCAACTCAGCCACAAGAACTTTGACCCACAATTTGTCCTGCCTATAGGAGGTACAGGACAAAACTCGACCAGAAATTGAGGGAAAGGCTAACCAGTGACTGGCCCAGCTTGAGATCTATGTGATGAGAACAAGAGAGCTCACCACTGACAAAATTAATGATATCCTGCTCTACCTGCAGACAGGTTTCTAGCATAACTCATCTGAGAGGCTTTATGCAGCAACAGATAGGAACTGATGTGGAGGCTCACAGTCAAACATTAGTTGGAGCTTGGGGAATCCTGTGGAAGATGGGGAGGAAGGATGGAAGTTGCCAAAGGCACCACAAGAAAACCCACACAATCAACCAACAGAGGCCCACAGAGACCTAATTGCCAAACAGAAAGCATACATGGGACAGACCTAGACCCTCTGCACATATGTAACAGTTGCATAATTTGGCCTCAATGTGAGACTCCTAACAGCAGGAACAAGGGCTGTCTGATTCTGTTGCCTGTGCCCGGATACATTTTCCTTAACTGGCCTGCCTTGGCAAGCCACAATAAGAGATTTTCCTAGTCCTACTGCAACTTGATATGCACTGCATATTGATATCATAAGGAGACTTCCTGTTTTTCTGAGGAGAAATGGAGAGCTGAAGGATGGGGAGTGGGGAGGAAAGAGAAGGACTGGGAGGGGAGGAGGGAGGGAAAGCTTCAGTGTGGTTATAAAATAAAAATAATTTAATTAATTAAAAATTTGGAAAAACACTTTAGCTTTTAAAACTTTAAGTCAGGTTTATCGAAGCACAATTATATGTAGCAAAATCTAGTTGTATTGCTTATGGAGTTTTAAGACTTTTGAAAAAGCATATGATTGAATGATTACCCATAGTCATAATTTAGAATGTTTCTGACCATTAGAGTATTTTAAATGGGGAAAAGGGAGAGGTACCCGGCCTCTTACACACACACACACACACACACACACACACACACACACACACACACACATACACACACACGCACACGCACACGCACACGCACACGCACACACACACACACACACACACACACACACACCAATCTTACTCAAACTTGAAGAAGGGCACTTTTCAGAGTCACATTAGGAGGTTACTCTGGTGGTCTCAGCACTGTACTAGGTAATCAGTGGTAATAATAAATGCCTCTTGCTGTTACACAATTATAGCTGAGGAGAAATAAGATTTTCCTCAGTGTGAGGGTTTGGGCAAGGTATTGATGTGTGGGTGCCAGGCAAGAACACATAGGACATCAAAGGATACCAAATCTGCTTTCTTGAGACCTCCCTGGCATAACAAATACATTTGGCTCAGGCTAGGATTACCAATAAGACAGCTGATTCCATCCACACTCTGAGAGGGTGTCGGAGGTTTTGAATTTTCTAAATCCCACTGGCTTAAGGTCTGAATTCCCTCACTGGATTAATGTGAGAAGAGGAACACACCACTAGAGATGGTATTGGCAACTCCAGGAAGTTTCCTTTCTTTCCCTTATAATTTGTCTTTTTATTCACATTATATCCCAATTGCAGCCCCTCCCTTCTCTCCTTCCAGTCTTGCCCTGAAAATGTAGACCTACTATCCATTTGATGTGGATTGCCCTGGTGCTGTTTGTATTTTGATGCTAATTTTGCTGCCCCAAAAGGAGGCTGCCTGGGACTTGGACCAGGAGTGAAATACTCAGGTGACTTCAGGTGAAACTTGAATGAATAAAGATTTTTCAAGGAATCAATCACTGGGTGAATAGGCAGGACTTCCAGGTTGGAGAATGGAAAAGAGGAAGCCTGGAGAGAGGTCTTTTGGATGGAGGACAAGTTGTAGTTAGCAGAGGCCCCCTTTTCAGGTGGTAGATCCACAGGGATCCACTACCAGAGGATATGTAACTTAGAAGATTTTACAAATGAGGATGCTAGTTGTTGCACCTAACAATTTTGTTACTTGTTGATTCTAAACTAAGTTTGTATGGTGTTTTCCTTCACATGGCAACTCAACTGGGTTCCAGAGAAAAAGGTACCAAAGCAAAGCATGGGTTTGTGAGAAGTGTGCCTCAACTAGCTGTGGGAATTTAGAAGCATGGGGCTGGCATGGCAGCAATCCACCATGGAAACTTAGTGAGCCAGGTGGAGAGATTTCAGAACTCTGGGTCAGAGAATCTGCTGGGCTGAGAACAGGCCAGCCTATCTGCTGGTGTCTAGCCAGTGGTGGTGTGGGTTTCTTATTTAATAGTTCCTGCTACAGGTGGTCCAACTTGTGAGGCAAGAATCTCCTACAAATTTAGGATTCTTAGCCTATGAGTTAGAAATTTATTTAGAAATTTGGAGGTTTGGGAAGGTAAGCAGAGTTGTGTCATGTGATGACTCAAGCATGGAGACCTTGAAACAAAGAAAGAGGGCTCAGGTTCTCTGCTGTGAAAGAGACAAGATGGCTGCTCCAAGTCAGAGAGCCGGAGAATGCAAACTGCCTAATGCTTGGGTCAGATATTGATTGTACTGTGAATTTATAAAATTGGGATTATTTGCCTTTAGAAAAGATTTATGTACAGATTTTGTCTGAATCACATGGAGAATTTTGCCTGTGGTTCAAAATTAGAATAGGGAATGTTAATGACTCTATGTAGAGAGCAGTGATAATTGCCTGCTATGAACAGGTATTAATATATAGAAGTCTGTGGCTCCAGGCAGAAAGCACAAAACAGATAGATGGTATAATACAGTCTACAGGAAACTCATATTCTTTGAATGTGGACTCCACAAGAATTTTGGGTTACAATCCTGGTTTGACAAGCTGTCTGATACTTATTAGCAGGTATTAATAGAAGTGTGATTAAATTGTTTTATAGTTAGGAAAGGATACAGATTTTCAAAATGAGTAGGATTATGAGTGTTTTGGTTGTTTTATTATTGCTCTGGGAGAGAAGCAGGATGCAAGCTTTCCTGGTTGCTGACTCAAGGGTATGCTGATTTGAGAGAAAAGATTTGTCTTTGCATTTTTAGAAAAGGTGATTAGTGTCTACACATCTTCTAGAGTTATTGGGTCAGATTTGATAGAGGCCGACTACCTGAATATAAATTCAGGTGAATCAAACAAAAATATTCTTTGTGTCATCCCTAAAATAGCATGAATGAAGACTTGTGATTGGAATGGAATTTGATCCTAACTAGTCTGACCACCCTACACAGACTAATACAATCCATACAGATATTTTGATGATACTAAAATTGTTTTGAAATTTGTATATTACATACGACACAGCTTTGGTGAGTCTCATCATCAGACATGCTGAACTGATCTACTTGAATTCCTGATCTCAGGGACTTTCAGCCCGATCCAGTCAGGACAGAGACATCATCAGAGATTAGCCTTCCCCCCTTTAAAGATATCTCAGTGCCCATACTGAGCAGGAAGTAGTCATGAAGAGTTGCCATCTCAGTTCCCTGGACTTGGAGGCTGGAGGTGATTATTCTAAGTTGTCTTTCTGGGGAATTTCAAAATGGTCACAATTTGAACAGGGAGGAAACAGAATTGATTGCGCAGCTATAATTTTATTTGGTAGAAATCTTTATAATAGTTACTAAATTGAAATCATAATTTTTTACTTTGGTACAGAATATATTTTGATACAAATTTAAAGTTTGCACTGGTATAAATTTCTTATTTATATAAAATTGGGATTAGTATTGTTACTCTCTTATATGCACTGTTCCTATACAATGCATTTAAGAATGCAAGGCTTAGACACGGTCTTTCTCTAACTGGTATTATATACTGAACTGCGCTGATTAAGCCTTTGAGTTAAAGGCCAGACAGAAAATTCATGGCTCTGAGTTAATTGCTAAGTGGCTTGCAAGATATTTTACTTAGAAAGAGCTGAGAGTAGTTAATGGGACAACAGTCCAGATTACTTTACATAGATAGTTTTCAAAAATGTCAGAAATCCACGGAATGTGACATTTATTGTTGTTTATTCACTTGTTGTTGAGACAAATATGCTCCTAACAGCTCCCCATTTGTGGACTCAAAGATGCAGCTGAGTATCTCTATGTCCAGGTTAGGTTATACATTGTGGCTAGGTGGCTATTGGGCAGAAATTGCCTATTTCTTCTACAGACCTGTACTTTCCATGAGAGGATACAAGCAGAGGATAGAACAGCTTAGTTCTGCCAAGACAGAATAAGCTAGTCCTTAATATTTCCTGTTTCAAAAGTCTGTCAGATGATTCTGGTCTAGAAGGTTGAAGATTGATGCTCCAACTTTCTGACATACAGGAGCTGTATAAGTAGGCAGCTGTCTCTACAGTTTGTCTCAGTTCTTGGAAGCTGTGTTAGGCTTCCTATATTTTCAGATAATATTGGTCATTCTTAGATTTCTGATGGGGTTGAAAGACTAGATATTCTCTCATAGCCAATCCAGGCTATTTAGTATTGAGAGAATATATTTAGAGTATAGATTTCAGATAGTATACAAGATAAACCAGGATATACAGATATGGAACTATAAACCTTTTTAAAGTTAGGATAGATGGCAGGGTGCCTTATTTAATCACAAAATTGATGGACTGGGTGTGAAGTGTATCTTATACTTTATAAATTACAGAATGGTAATAGTTGTGCTCAATTTATGTCTGAGATAAAAGAGCCTTTTAACTGAACAAAAAGTGGGAAATGTTGTGAATTGCCCTGGTGCCGTTTGTATTTTGATGCTAATTCTGCTTCCCCTAGAGGAGGCTCCCTGGGACAAGGAGTGAATCACTACTCAGGTAACTTTCAGGTGAACCTTTCTTTAATGAATAAAGATTTCAAGGAACCAAACACTGGGTGAGTAGGCAGGACTTCTGGGTTGGAGAGAGGAAGAGGGGAAGCGGAGAGAGGATTTTGGACAGGAGAGTGGATAGAGGACAAAATGTAGGTAGCAGAGGACCCCGGTTCAGGCGGATATGTTGGGATCTGCTACCAACGGATATGTAACTTAGAAGAGCTTACAAATAAGGATGCTAGTTGCTGCACCCAGCGATTATGTTACCTGTTGATTCTAAACTATGTTTGTGTGGTGTTTTCCTTCATGTGGCAACTCAAGTTGGTTCTAGAGAGAAAGGTACAGCAGCAAAGCTTGGGTTTGTGAGAAGTGCACCCCAACTAGCTGTGGGAATTTGGAAGCATGGGCTGGCATGGCAGCAACCCACCATGGGAACTTAGCGAGCCAGGAGGAGAGATTTCAGAGCTTTGGGTCAGAGCTGCGCTAAGAACTGTCTGGCCTGTCCACTGGTACCTTGCTGACAGTAGCGTGGATTGCTTTTTTAAAAAATATTTCGTGCTAGATCCATTGATTAACATGTTTGTTTTTATGCCAATACCATACAGGTTGATCAATGAAATAGAATCGAAAACCCAGAAGTAAAACCATATGCCTATGGTCACTTGGTTTTGGACAAAAGACTCCAAAAACAAAAAAATGGAAAAAAGAAAAGCATCTTCAACACATGGTGCTATTCTTACTGTAGGTCTATATATAGCAGAGTGAAAATAGACACATTTTAGTAGGTTAGCCTAATGCTGCTTGTATTCTAATGTTAAAATTTGGAGTCAGCAGATAGCTTCTGGGAACCTGCCCCCAGTTAATTCCAACTGGAGAAACATAGGCAGGGTTTTAGGTTTCCCAGGCTTGGGACCTCACAAACAATTTTCCCAATCCAATATTTATCATTATATGGATGATATTCTATTGACTGATTCAGATACAAATATCCTGGAAAGAATGTTTGATGAAGTTAAAAAACAACAACAAAAAAAAAAAACAAAAAAAACAAAACCTTGTCTTGCAGGGGATTACAAATTGCCCCTGAAAAAAATACCAAGAGGGAATTCTATTAATTATCTAGGATATAGAATAAGTCTACAAAAGGTTAGGCTATAAAAGGTACAAATCAAAAGAAACCACCTAAGGACTTTTCATGATTTTCAGAAGTTACTGGGAGATATTAACTGGGTGCGGCTTATAATTGCCTTGGCTACCCAAGAGCTAACCAATTTATTTCATACCTTACAATGTGATAAAGATTTAAATAGCCTGAGGAAATTATCAGCTGAGTCTGACAAGGAGTTTGCTCTCCTAGAAAAGAAATAATAGCATACACATCTAGATTGTATTAATCTAAAAATGGCCTACATCTTAGTTATCTTACCTTCTACACATTCCCCTATAAGAATTCTCATACAAAGGGAAGATTATATCTTAGAATAGATACTTTTAGCACATAAACAGAATAAGATATTAAAAACCTATTTAGAGAAGGTCTCTGAATTGATACTAAAAGAAAAAATGAGACCAACAATTAGTTGGAATGGATCCAGCTGAAACTGTGGTACCTTTCACCAACACAGAGATTGACTCATTATGGCCACAAGATGTACATTGGCAAACAGCATAAGGTAATTTCTTGGAAGTGATTACAACAGATACTTTAAAAACAAGTGACTTCACATCATAGGAAGAACTAATTGGATTCTCACTTGTATAATAAAAAGAATTCCAATTTCTGGAGCCCCTACATTTTCTACTGATGCTAGTAAATCAAGAAAGACAAGATCTAAATCAGAAGATATAAGAAAGATGACTGAGAGTCCCTATAAATCAGTTCAAAAATCCGAAATATATATAATACTCCTGATGTCTGATTTTTTCAAGAGTCTCTTATTGTATTAACTGACTCTCAATATGCAGGAAGCCTTGTTTTACATATAGAGACTGCTGAACTTATTCAGTGTGGAGAGCGGTAGAGCAGGAGAGGCATTTGCCTTGACAAGATGGCGCCTACATCCGCTGTCGACTCCTGGTAAACAACTGTTTGTGCATGTGCGTAGAGTGAAAAGGCGCCAAGTCATGGCCCATCCCGGGGCGTCACATTGGGTGATGAGCAAACAGCCAATCATGGGCATACACGCCGTGCTGTGGTGTATATAAGCAGTGCCGATTATTGGCTCGGGGTCTTCCTCTTCATGATGCAATAAATGCTTGCTGCAGAAGGATCCTAGTGTCTGCATGTCTTCTTGCTGGCGAGACAACTGCGCGGGCTACAATTCAGGATGATTCTGAATTGGTTTCACTATTTATTCAGCTACAACAAATGATCAGAAATAGGAGCAGTACACTATATATAACACACATAAGATCCCATATAGTTATCTGGCACAAGGTAATAATCAAATTAACAAGCTATTGATAGGAAGTATATGAGAGGCTTCAGAATTCCATAGAAAAACACCATATTAACAGCAAAGGCTTAAAGAAAGAATTCTCTATCACTTGGCAACAAGCCAAGCAAATTGTGAGGCACTGTCACTATATAACCAAACTCCATTACCTACAGGAAGTAATCTTAATAGTAGCCAAAGAAATGAGATTTGGCAAAGAGATATATTCCATTTTACATAGTTTGATAAACTGAAATATGTGCATCATACTATAGACACATATTCAGGATTTAATGGACAACTGCCTTAGTCTCACAAAAGGCTGATTCTGGTATTACACATTTGTTAGAAGTTATGGCCATTATGGAAATACCCATATAAATTAAAATGGACAATGGTCTGACATATGTATCTAATAAGATGAAACAGTTCTTTAACACATTATAAGATAAAACACATTACAGTCATATCATATAATCCTACAGCATAATTGATTGTGGAGAGATTTAATTGAACTCTAAAGGAGATACTTAGGCAGAAGAGGGCAACAAAACCCCCAGAGACAGATTACTTAGTGCTTTATTAACTTTAAAATTTTTAAATGCTAACGAACAAAAAACTATAGCTGCTAAAAGACATTGGATTGTGGGGAAAAAAAACTACTAAACTAAACCAGCCTGTTTAAAAATGTTCTGACATCAGAATGGAAATGGGAAATGTATTATGCTGAGCGAGGGGTTATGTCTATATTTCCACCAGGAGAGAAAAGCTATGGGTTCCTTCCAAATTGATAAAAATCAGAAATGACAAAGGGAGACCTTTTAAAGACCTTGGCTACAGACAAGAAGAAAGAGACTAACAAGATCAACAAGATAGATGATGTATATGTGGTGATGCATATATCTCTATACACAGAGACAACTCTAGAACAAGCTGAGATTTAAATGTCTATATATCACCAATAACAGCTATTGGTATAAAATTCTCATGACTTGTTATTACATACAATCCTTTAAGATGGTATGAATAGAAATTTATATTTTAGTTTGATTATATGATCAAACTAACGTCTAAAGAAAGAAAGCTGTAGAATGAAAGAGGAAGAAGAGAGGCCTGATAAGATTCACTCTCTGGGATGCTGAGTTTCTGGGACCTTCCATTCCAGCTCCTTGATTGATTCTACTTCAACTACATTGAATCTGTTTCTTCAAAAGACTTGTTTGCAGGACATTTCCAGAACAGCTAGCTTGCAAATCTAGCCTTTCAGACTGTTATACTCAAGATGTCAGCTAAGCTTTGAACTTTCTCAACACATAGAGACTGGAAGGCAAATGATGCCAATTAGCCCTCCTTTGACAAAACCAATTCTCCTATTTTCCTTTTGGCCCCTAGAAGGGAATTCTTCTCTCTAGTTCAGCTAAAGGCAAGCAAAAGAATATCCTTGTTCCAGGCTTGTTGTGGAAATTATAAAAAATGAATCCACCTCGCAAACTCGGTTTCCTGCTGGGCCACGTTTTTGAGCTGGTACCATTCATCCTTAATACTAAGCTCTGGTGGGTTTTTGTTCTTTACTCCCAGCAAGCTACCTCTCATTCGCATGCAACTCTTTACACACTCCCACAATCATTTATCTAAATAGCGCCTATTACCCAGTAAGTAAAGCATGACTCTTAAGGCCTTAATATTCAGATTTATATAATAATAAAATCACAATTGCAAGATGCCAATACAATAATTTTAGAACCAAATAATAAAGACAATAGTCTAACCCAATTAATCAATTTTGTAAGAACCTGCTTGGTTGTATAACCTCGTGGGTTCTGATACATCCTCATCTTCTGTCTCCTTCTGCTCCTGACCCTTTTCCTCCTCCTCTCCTGACCTTTTTCTTTCCTTCAACTCTAGCTCCACCTCTCTATACCTGTCCAATCACAGGCCTGTCTCTGCCCTAATGTGACTGGACAGAGAAAATGCTACAGCACAGCCCCTTAGGTTGGGATGGATGGTTCTTATTATTTTATAAATTATAGATATATTGTTATTTTAAGGGATAATTCACAAATGTAGCTTTGGACAGGGAGGAAATTAAAGAGCTTAGACTTAGGGATTTCTACCTTTCCTTTCCTCTTCTCTATCCTTCCTTCTTAGGTAAAGGAAAGGGGGATGGAAGAGAAAAGAGGGGATATAGTAATGTAAAAATTAGAGGAATAGAAAAATAGGGATAGGGTATCAAATTCACTCTTAAACAAAACATTGTATAGTCATATCTTCATTGGCAGAAATCTTTACAATTAATGCAAATTAAGGTTATTTTACATTGGTACAGAATTTAAAGATTGATGCATACTTAAGGTTTTCATTGGTATAAATTTCTTATATTGATACAAAGTTTGAAATTAATATTGCTACTTTTTGATAGGCATTGTGCATATGCAAGTTATCTGAGAATACAAGGGTTAGACTCAGTTCTTCTAATAACTGCCATTACAAACTGTTTAGGATAATTAAGTAACACAAGTTAAGGGCCAGACAGTTAACTCATGGTTACATTATATTCTTATTTAATTATAATAAAGTGTTTTAAATTTACTTAAATATAAATTACTAAGAATAGTTAGGTTTACCAGTTCAGATATACTTTATATAGGTAGATAATCTTCAAAAGTGTCAGAAGCCCACAGAATATGACACTTAAGACCATTCCCTTATTAATGATCTTTTGACTAGAGACATGTCTGCCCCTGACAACACCCCCTTCTTGGTTCAAAGGTAGAATTGAGCATCAGTGGAGTTGCTCCAGTTGTGGCAAGACACCTAGTGGGCAAAAATTGTCTTAATTCATCTACAGACAAAAATACAGCTTGGGAAAAGGACACACTATGCTAAATAATCAACTCTGATAAGACAGGGTAACAAATCCTTCATAATTCTGTTTTACAAAGTCTGTCAGATGATTCTGGGCCAGAAAGCTGAAGACTGATGTTCCAACATTTTGAGGAATGAAGGGCTGTCCAGGTAGTCAGCCATCTCTACAATTAGTTATTTTAGGTAATGTTTAAGTTGTTCTCATGTTCTGATAGGGTTGCTGACTATTTATAGTATCATAGTCAGCTCAAGTTGTTTAACATTGAAAGAGATATATAGAGTCAAGAGGATAGTTTTCAGGATGGTAATAAAAGCAAACCAAAACATAATTCAGGTTTAAAACTGTAAGTAGTTTAAATTAGGATAGATGGTAGAGTGCTGTATCTAAATTGACAACTGTGATGAACTGAGTGTTAAGTCTATAGTTATACTTTATAATTTATATAGTTATAACAGTTGTGGTCAATTTATATCTGAGAGAAAATATCTGAGCCTTTTAATTGGACAAGATGGGGAAAATGTTGTGGGTAGACCTGGTGCTGTTTGTGTTCTGATGTTAATTCTACTTCCTCAACCTCAATGAATAGTAGAACACATACTCAGTTGATTTTATGTGAACCTTCTCCCCATTCTAACTGGTCAAATAAAGGGTGGAGCCTGTGATTGGGTAGTATAAGGGAAAGGTGGGGCTGGAGGTTTTAAAGAGTGAAAGAAGGGTAGGACGTAATAAAGAAAGACAAAGGAAGAAGTGGTAGAAGGAAGTTGGAGCAGGACCACATGTCCTGGAGAAGTTGCAAGTAGCAAGGAATCTCATAGATGGGGAATAGATTGGTGTAATGGTAGATCTGCCCAATTTAAGTGTACAGCTTATAAACATAAAAAGTTGAGTTGTGTGTTATATACATGGGCTTATTGGGATTGAAAATTTACTGCAACATGAATTAACAACCATTGGTAATTAATATTTCTCAACATCAATGTACTCAACTCCCAAATACAAAGTCACAGGCTCACAGATTGGATATAAAAACAGGACCCATCATTTTGCTACTCACAAGAAACAAACCTCAGCAACAAAAATAGATACTACCTCAGAGTACAGGGCTGGGAAAAAGTTTTCTCAGGCAAATGTACCCAAGAAGCAAACTGGAGTAGACATTCCAATATCTAACAAAATAGACTTCCAACCAAAATAAATCCAGAGATTGGGAAGAACTCTTCATACTCATCAAAGAAAAAATCCATCAAGATGATATCTCACCCTGAACAGACCTTGGGCACAAGCTCTGCTGCCAGTCCCACAACACCCAGAGGAAGCTCCTCTCCCAGGTCCTCTAACATGCCCAGGAACAGAGGTGAGGAGGAAACAACATTTGTCCCAATACCAGGAGTAACTGGGAGCAGCAGGACCCAGGCACATCAGCCCAGTGGCTCAGGTTCCTTAAGGTCTGTCTGGGCTGGTGCCCTGAGAAGACCTTGCGCACATACTCTGCAGCCAGTCCTAAAACACCCAGAGGAAGCTCCACTCCCAGGAGCTCTCACAAGCCCAGGATCTCAGGATCCCAGAATCATAGGATCACAGAGACAGTTTGACTCTGAGGAGTTCTGACATAATCAGGATCACAGGAAGGACAGGCTCCAGTCAGATTTAGCAAGGGCAGGTAGTGCTAGAGATAACCAGATGGTGCGGGGCAAGCGTAAGAATATAAGCAACACATACCAAGGTTACTTGGCATCATCAGAACCCAATACTCCCATCATAGCAAGTCCTGGACACACCATCACACAGGAAAAGCAAGATTCAGATATAAAAATCACTTCTCATGATGATGATACAGGACTTTAGGAAGACATAAATAGCACCCTCAAAGAAATACAGGAGAACACAGGTAAACAGCTAGAAACCCTTCAAGAGGAAACACAAAAATCCCTTAAAGAACTACAGGAAAAGACAATCAAACAGTTGAAGGAAATGAGCAAAACCATCTAGGATATAAAAATGGAAATAGAAACAATAAAAAATCAGAAAGAGAGACAAACCTAGAGATAGAAAACCTAGGACAGAAATCAGGATTCGTAGATGAAAGCATCACCAACAGAATACAACAGATAGAAGAGAGAATCTCAGAGGTAGAAGACATCATAGAAACAGACATCATTGTTCTTTGACACAACAGTCAATGAAAATGCAAAAAGCAAAAAGCTCCTAACCCAGAACATCCAGGAAATGCAGGATGCAACGAGAAGACCAAATCTAAGGATAATAGGTATAGAAGAGAGTAAAGACTCCCAAGGTAATGGGCCAGTAAATATCTTCAACAAAATTATAGATGAAAACTTCCCTAGCCTAAAGAAAGAGATTCCCATGAACATACAAGAAGCCTACAGAACTCCAAATAGACTGGACCAGAAAAGAAATTCCTCCCGTCACATAATAATAAAAACACCAAATGCACAAAACAAAGAAAGAATATTAAAAGCAGTGAGGGAATATGGTCAAGTAACATATAAATTTAGGCCTATCAGAAATACACCAGACTTCTCAACAGAGAGTATGAAAGCTAGAAGATCCTGGGCAGATGTCATACAGACCCTAAGAGAACACAAATGCCAGCCCAAGCTACTATACCTAGCAATACTCTCAACTACCACAGATGGAAAAAACAAGATATTCCATGACAAAACAAAATTTACACAATATCTTTCCACAAATCCAGCCCTACAAAGGATAATAGATGGAAAATATCAACATAAGGAGCAAAACTAATATCTAACAAAATAGACTTCCAACCAAAATAAATCTAGAGATTAGGAAGAACCCTTCATACTCATCAAAGAAAAAAATTCATCAAGATGATATCTTGCTCTGAACAGACCTTGGGAATAAGCTCTGCAGCCAGTCACACAACACCCAGAGGAAGCTCCACTCTCAGTCGCGCTAACATGCCTAGGATCAGAGGTGAGGAGGAAACAACATCTAGAAGAAGCAAGAAGGTAATCTTTCAAAAAATCCACACAAATCCAATTCCACCTCTTACAACAAAAACAACAGGAAGTAATCATTACTTTTCTCTTAATATCTTAATATGAAAATTAATATTACCAACATATCCTAATTGATTGAAATCTGAAAATATAAGGAATTAGAAATTTGTGGATTGCCATTCAATGGTCTCTCTAATTTGGTAACTGGAGAAATAGGTCCAATGTTATAAAATCCATACATACTTTCAGCTTGTTTGCTCATGACAGTGTCTTGCTGTGTACAAAATAAAAGTCTTGAAATCTTGCTTCTTCTATCTCAGCCTCTCTATTAGTCGTATTGTCTATTTCATGTTTTTATACTATACTATGGTTTTCAGAACAGCTTACATATTTCAAAAATATTTATATACCCAAAAGAAACATAGACAATTAAATTGGGAGGGGGTTTGTAAGAGAACAACAAAGAGCGAGACTGAATGCTTTGCTTGACATTTGTAACTCATATCAATTTTGAAGAAGAGGATTTTGTAAGTTATTCTTTCTCTGAGATGAATGCTTTTCAAAATCATCACAGCCAATGAACCAGATCCTTACCCTCACCTAATGTCTGTGCCACCCTCCAGGCAGAAGCATTGTTCATTGAAACAGTTGTTGAATGACTTCATGTATAGACTATCTTAATACACACACTATTTCTTAAATCAATGTAACCTGTTCTCTGTGGGCTGAGAACAAAGTCATTCACTCAAGTCAAATAGCTTTGACTATAGCAGGAAATCTGTATCCAAAAAATCATGTCTACAATTCATTCTTCAGTGCAGCAGGACTGTCATCTCTCGGCTTAGCTATGACAGAGGTAAAATTCTTTAGTGATGTGAGGGTCATTGAAGTACAGCCTTATTACAATGAAATCCAGTGTCTAAAAATTGTTCTTATTTTGGGCTTGTACCACAGTAAGAGCCAAGATTTTAAGCTCTACTAAATACAAAACAACAAACAAACAAAAAGACTTTATATATTTATGTTCATTTAAGAAAATACTAATAGTGATGTATTATTTAGAAATATACAATTAATATGTTTGGAGTTATTTAAAATTTATATTGAGAAAAACGGTATGTATTTCAGTATTGCTTTAGACAAGCATCTGCATAAGACTGTTAAATTGATTGTTGTCTTATATCAAACAACTTTTATAATACTCATTTTTATTGTTATAATATTTTACAAACTTTAAAGCATATGACAAAAAAGATATTGTAGGTATTGAAAGGGGGTCTCTGGGAGGAGGTGGGGTACAAAAGGAAACAAGTATGTGATTTAATTTTATTTACTTAAAATACGTTCTTAAACGTATTTTATTGTTAACAAATTTAGATAAATTGAAATTATGTAACTTTTCTCATCATAATGCAATAAAAGTTAAAAAAAAGATGATATCTCAATACTGAATATCCATTCCCCAAATGCAAGGGCTTCACATTTATAAAAGAAACATTACTAACACTTAAATTACACATCAAACTCCACATATTAATACTTTATCACCTCACTCTGACCAATGGGCATGTTATCTAGAGAGAAAATAACAGAGAAAAAATGAAAAAGAAAAGATGTTATAAATCAAGAGGACCAAACAGATACCTACAGAACATTTTACTCAAACATGAAAGAATATATTGTTTTCTTATCCTATCACAGAACTTTCTTAAAAATTGACCATGTACTCAGTCACAAAGCAAATCTCAACAGACATAGGAAAATTGAAATAACCTCCTGTATCTTATCAGACCCCCACGGGATAAGGCTGGGTACTGGGGACAGCATACAATGATGGGGACTACCTGCAATTGGCTGGGATGGAGACATTTCAGTAGCCAGTGGCAGGTCTTTGTAAAAAAAAAAAAGCCAGTTGTTCCTATTTCTCCTAATCTTAGTCCTGGATAATGGCTGTATAGATTTCACTTGTGCATGGCTGCTTTTCAGTTGACCTTGGTGTGCGAAATTATTCTATTATATCTGACGTCACTATTTCTTTCTCCTTCTGCTATGGCAAATTCTGTGAAACTAGGTGTCCCTTGATGTAATGATTCTTAAACTATTAAAAAATTGAGGCATGGGGCACAGCACAGACCATTCCTAATGGCCCAGGTGCATGCTGTGTGTTCTTGGAAATAATGTAATAACTGCACAATGGTAGTTCCAGATTAATGCTTAACTTGCAAAGAAAGCTTGAAGGAATTATTAGAAGATGAAATAGAGCATAAATTGGGACTCCAAGAAAAAAATACTATTGAAGTTATGAAATAAATTGCACAACATTTTAGAGTTATTCCTGGATAAGTAAGTATAGGATATATAAAATCTTAGTGAAACTAAGTCAAAACACTGGGATTCTTAGGAGAGTCATTGTGTGCTATGTGCAGAAGCAGAAAGCTAGTGGAACTATTGAATTAAGGGTTAACTTGATTCTTTCTGGCCACTGCCTGGTAGCTTTGTCCATGTCATTTATCATTAGAACTTTGCAAGAAAATGCAAGTAGCTGGCCTCAGACTTCTGAGCTCTGAAGTATAATAAGTTAAAGTTTAAATAATGATAAATTTGCAATTAGTATTATTTTGGCTATAATCCTGGGAAGAGGAAAGCTTGAAACTTTGGAGAACAATTATAATTCTTGATTCTTTGTAGGATGTGGTTATTCTTTTGAATTTGATTTGGCAATGATTATACAATGTCTTTACTTTTATTTTCTTTTGGAGTATTAATAAAAGACTGGGCAAGAGAAAGGTGAGTGAGTAATGAGCATGTAGAGAGCAAGTGAGGAATATGTGAGGTGAATGTGGAAAGCGAATAGTGAGTGAGAGATAGCATGTGAAGAGTGAATGAAGAGAGAATGTGAAGAGTGAGTGAATAGAGAATGTGAGAGTGCATGGAGAGTTTGTGTGTAAGTAAAAGGAGAGTGCATGTGGTATGTGGGTGAGATGTGTGTGAAGTGTGTGTGAGAGTGAAAGGGGAATGCACAGAGGTGTGTGAGAGCGTGAGAGTTCAAGAAAATAAAAGTGCACAGGAGTAAAACAGAGTAAGCAGGAGTATGCAGAGTGTGTGCAGCTTGAAGCTTTGAGTGAATGAGCATGAGAGAAAGAGAGCAGAAAGAGAGAGAGAGAGAGAGAGAGAGAGAGAGCAGAGAGTGAGAGAGAAGAGAGACTTTAAGCCTTAAAAAAATGCCTGTCAGCTTGTATCCAAAAAATAGTCTGTGTATATTTATTACTTGCCCTTCCAGATGTCCCTGCTTCCAGTTGAGAACTCTGATCCTGTGTCGAGGCTGGACCCCGACAGCTGGGCTTCAACAAAAAGAATGGAAACAGCAGGAAGCCTACAAACTCAAGGAGGCTGAACAACTATCTGTTGAATGATAAATAATGAATGGATGAAATAAAAAAGAAATTAAAAACTTTCTAGAATTCAATGAAAATGAAAACACAACATACCAAAATTTATGATATCTAATGAAAGTAGTGCTGGAAAAATTTTCATAGCACTAAATGCCTTCATAAATAAACTGATGAGATCTCATGCTAGCTTTTTAACAGTACACCTGGAAGCTCTAAAATATAAAGAAGCAAGCATACTGAGGAGTAGTAGATGGGAGGAAATAATCAACCTCAAGCCTGAGATCAATAAATTAAAAACAAAGAGTACAATACAAAGGCTCAATGAAGCAGTGAATTGTTTTGTTTTCTTGAGAAAAATCAATAAAATAGAAAGTCCCCAGCCAAATTAACTGAAAGACAGAGAGAATATCCAAATTAACAAAATCACATATGAAAAGGCAGACATAACAACAGACACCAAGGAAATACAAAGAATCATTAAGTCTTACTTCAAAAGCCTGTACTTCATAAAATTCAAATATAAAAGTAAAATCAATGATTTTCTTGATAGATACCACTTACCAAACTTAAGTCAAGATCAGGTAGACTTTTTAAATAGAATTATAACCCCAAAAGAAACAAAAACAGTCATAAAGCTCTTGTGTGCCAAGAAAGACAAACAAACAAACAAACAAAGCCCCAGGAGAGATGGTTTTAGCACAGAATTCTACCAAACTTTCAAAGAAGAGCTAATACTGATACTTTCTCCAATTATTTTATAAAATAGAAACAGAAGGAACATTGTTAAATTCATTTTATGAGTCAACAGTCACCCTGATTTCTAAACAACACGAAAGTCAACCAAGAAAGAGAAGTACAGACAAATTTTCCTTATAAACATTGATGCAAAAATACTCAACAAAATACTTGCAAACCCAATCCAAGACCACATCAAAACCATAATCCACCATGATCAAGTATGCTTCATCCCAGGAATGCAAGGATGTTCAACATACAAAAATCCACCAATATTCTCTACCATATAAACAAACAGAATGGAAAAAATACACATGATAACCTCATCAGATTATGAAAAAGCCTTTCACAAAATCCAACATCCCTTCTTCAACTTAAAAGTCTTGGAGTTATCATGGATACATGGCACACACTTCAACACAATGATGGTAAGGTAATCAGGCCAATAGCCACCATCAAATTAAATGGAGAAAAACCTAAAGCAATTGCACTAAAATCAGATACAAGATAAGGCTATCCACTCTCTCTATATCTATTGAATGTAGTACTTGAAGTTCTATCTAGAGCAATAAGAAAACAAAAGAAGATCAAGGTGATACAAATTGGAAAGGAAGAAGTTAAAATATCACTATATGCAGATAGCATGATAGTATACTTAAAAGTGACCCCTAAAATTCTATCAGAGAACTCTTCTTTCAGCTGATAACAATCTTCATCAAAGTAGCAGGATACAAAATTAACTCAAGAATTAGTAACCTACCTTTACACAAAAGATAAATGGGCTGAGAGAAAAATTAGGAAACAATACCCTTTACAATAGCCACAAATAATATAAAATATTTTGGTGTAACTCTAACCAAGCAAGTGAAAGATGTGTATGATAAGAACTTCAGGTGTCCAAAAAGAAATTGAAGAAGAAATCAGAAGACGGCATCATCTCCCATGCTCATGTACCAGTAAGATTAACATAGTAAAAATGGCCATCTTACCAAAAACAATCTACAGAGTCAATGTAACTCCCATAAAAGTTCCAACACAATTCTTTATACATCTTGAAAGAATGATTCTTCACTTTACATAGTAAAAGAAAAAAGCCAGGAAAGCTAAAAATCCTATACAAGAAAAGAACTTCTGGAAGTATCACCATCCCTGATCTCAATCTCTACTACAGAGCAATACTAATAAAGATCACATGACATCACATAAAAACAGACAAGTTATTCATTGACATTGAATTAAGACCTAGAAGTAAACCCATACACTGGTAGATACTTGGTTTTTTGACAAAGAATCCAAAATGATGCAATGAAAACCAGAAAGCATCTTCAACAAAGTGGTACTGGTATAACTGGATGTCAGCATATAATGTAAATAGATCCATACCTATCACCCCTCACAAAACTCAGGTCCAAGTGGATCAAAGATCTCAATGTAAAACTGGATACACTAAATCTGAGAGAAGAGAAAGTGGGGAGCTGTTTTGAAGACATTGGTACATGAGACAACTTTTTGAACATATACCAACAGCCCAGGCACTAATATCAAAAACTAATAGATTAAACCTCATGAAATCAGGAAAGCTTCTATTAGGCAAAGAACACCATCTAAAGGATAAAATGGCAGTCAACAGAATGGGAAAAGATCTTCATCAACCCTACATCTGACAGAAGGCTTATATCCAAAATATATAAAGAACTCAAGAATTAAACATCAACAAACCACATAACCCAATTTAAAAAGTGGGGTACTGATCTAAGCAGATTCTCTACAGAAGAATCTCAAAAGGCTAAGAAGCTCTTAAAGAAATGGTTAACATTCTTGGTCATAAAGAAAATGGAAATGAAAATGATTCTGAGATTCCATCTTACACTCATTAGAATGGCTAAGTTAAAAAACTCCAGGGTAAGCTCATGCTTGTGAGGAAGTGGAACACAGGGAACACTTAACTACCACTTTGAAAATCAATTTGTCAGTTTCTCAGAAAATCTGGAATAGTTCTATCTCAAGATATAGTTTCACAGTTCCTGGGCATATATCCAAAAGATGCTCCACCATATGAGAAGAACATTTACTAAATTTTGTTTACAGCAGCTTAGTTTCATAATGGTCAGAAAGTCAAAGCAACCTAGATGTTCCTCAATCAAAGAATGAATAAGAAAAATTGCATTTACACAATGGAACACTATTCAGCTATTAAAAACAAGGACATCATGAAATTTGTAGGCAAATAGATGAAACTGGAAAAGACCATCCTAAGTGAGGTAATATAGACCCAGAAAGATGAATATGGTATATACTCTCTTATAAGTGGATTTTAGTAATAAAGTACAGGATAACTATGTTACAATCCATAGATCCCAAAAAGCTAAGAAACAGGGAGGACTCAAGGTAGGATGCTTGAATCTCAGTGAGAGGGGAAGTAAAATAGACATCAGAAGTGGATGAAAAGAGGAAACTTGGTGGGAGAAAGTGGGGATGGGGTTTGGAGAGAAAATCAAGTGTGGGGAGTTTAAGGGTTGGAGTAGTACATATGCAATGGATATGCATCTTAGTCTTCATGTGGGTCTCATGAAGACTAATTGAAGCAGGGGCTGTCTCTGACTTGGACTCTTTTGCCTGACTTTGGATCCCTTTCCCAGCCTTGGGCAGTCTTGTCTGGCCTCAGTGGGAGAGGAGGTACTTAGTCCTGATGTGATTTGATGTCCCAGAGTGGGTTTGTCCCTGGGTGGGTGGGTGGAAGGGACCCCACTACCTTGAGGAGAAGAGGACAGGGAATGGAGAGAGGAAGTTGTGGGATTGAGAGTGGGATGAGTGTGGGATTGAGAGGAGAGGAGGTAGAATGCAAATGGAATAAATAAATAAATGAAAAAAAGAAAAAATAAGGATATACATACATGTTTCTCCAGCAAATAATTTAGCTGATATTCATGCAAAATATAAGTACATAAAGACTGAGTAATACTTATTTAATTTCCATATCATAACACTTAGAAACTTTTGTCATGTCCAATCTCAGTAAGTAAAATCCCCAAATAAATGACTTATTTATATGAAAACAAAATGACTTAAAGCTGTAATTCTATGAACTAAATTGGAACTTGCTGATAATATACAACAAAACAGTAAAAAAGTAGCAAATACTTGATGACTCAAGACTCTATGATTCTAGGCTGAAGAGATGACTGTCAAAGGTGGAGAGATATTGGTAGTACTGTATTGCTTAGGTAGAGGATCTGAGATCAGTTCCTAGGACTGAAATTAGGAAGTTTATAGCTACCTGCAACTGCAGGTCCTTCAGAACCAATGAGCTCTTCTGGCTCCTGACAGCAGCCACAAACAGAAAAGTAAATAAATCAGCACCAGCACCAGCACCAGGAACAGCAGCAGCAGTACCAACACCACCACCACCACAACCACCACCACTGTTGCTACTACTAGCATTAGTAACACTATCTTTTAAAAAATCACCCTCACAATTTCACATCAGGATTTATTCTATGACCACATTAAGTTATACAGATATAGAACAACAGGAACGTAAACATCAGTATTCATATAATGTTTAAAAGTTTTGAAAACTTATTCCCATGGGAACATCTTTGGAGGGAAACCAGCCATTTTCTCCTGGAATAATTTATCGAAGATTTCAGCTTGGGATACTGTGAAGTGATTCTTCCAGTCCCCAGTTATGCCTGGAAAATGTGAAGCAGATACATAGGTGGATTAATAATGGTTGTAACACTACTCTAGCTCCTCCCATCATATCTCTTACCATTTGTTTGATAAAGATCACATAGTTAATAAATCAAACTACCATTTTCTGCAGAAACCTTCTTAAGCCCTGATATCACATACAGACTTCTCCCTCTGTGGAAATTATGCCCTACCTTTTCCTCTCCCAACCTTTATGCTAGGCAATCTAATATCCAAATTATTCCTGCTTCCCATCAAACTTGTTCCCATTATGCTATCCACTTCAACAGTATTTATCATCTCAATGATCCAAATAGTCTTCAACTGTTATGTTTACATTTTAGTATTACTTATAGAAGTTTTTCACAGCATGTAAGCAACTTTTAAATAATATCATAAAATAGCTTCTACTTATGTATGTGTGGGTTCACATGAGTGCTGCAGATACACACAGTTATGAGCAGCATTTCAGCTGTCTTGATTTTCCCACCAGATACAGGGGACCCAGTCACTCCCAGCTTAGAACATTGCAGGACTTTTGTTTCACTCAGTCATCGTGTTTTGTGATGCACAAAGGTCTGTATAATTTCAAGCCCTGTCCTTTGTGGCACTGTCTCTTCTGACAATATATTGTTTTTTACTACTCCATCCCAGAAAGTCTCTAGTTTTAGTCTTAGAGATTGTCCAACTGCTCATGCTGTGTTGTACCTTCCTTCACCCCAGTATCTTTCATATAATTGCATCTTGTCTCTTTATTAATTCCACTATAACATCCTCTTCTCATCTTTCTTCTATTTATAACCCAGCAGGCCCTATTCTTGCATTATTTCCTACATGTGGCACTGTGATACATTCTATGCATTTCTTCTTTGAATATACATCTAATATACTTGAAAAGAAAGTGTTTCAGAAATTACTAAATGGTTCACTTGCAAAGAGTGCCAGACATATAGGACATACTCAGAGTGGGAATTTTTAATGAGTTCCTGAATACCTGAGTAAGATTTTAGCAGTGTTCTTATTTTGCTAATGAGGAAAAAGAGTGATGGATGTATATTTTAATGCAAAAAGATTGACAATAGAAGTCTTGCTTTTCTTTATCACATTACTTTCTGTATCATCACATAAGTTAATTTTAATTCCCCAGAGGGTTATATTAAAAAGAAGGTAAAGAATTCATAAAAATGTAAACCACTGATACAGCATGTTCAAATGATATACCATTAATTGATATGAATACAAAAGTGTCATCTAATAAGATGGGTACCTATCACTATCCATTGTTACTCTCAGGTTCC
>NW_022196904.1:10351668-10352531 GCF_008632895.1 Mastomys coucha
GTATGTATGTATGTATTTCTCCTATCTTCTATGCTGTAGGACAAATAGTCTTTGTATTTGGAAGAGATTAAACCCAAGTGTGGTCTCATCCTAGAAGAATCTTCCCGGAAAAGCAAAAACAATGATTGTCCCCATGGAATTTTGACTTAAATTCTATTTGATCTGCTCTGCCTTGTCTCTGCTAAAGCTTTTGCTTGTCAGTTTACTTATTCCTATGCTATTAACAGGGATACTTCATTTCTTTAGGTATTTAACAACAGACTTTTAAGTTCATATACTATTTTACCTCTGCCAAATTCTGACTCATTATAGGTAATCTAAGAACAGACTAATTCTCTTAAGTGAGACCTTCATACGTAGTGCAGAGAAATATGTCTCCACCGAGCATGGAGTACAGGAGTCTGAGGGCATCTGGCAACAGCATTGCATTCTTCCACATGCCTTGATCTTTAGTGTAGAGATATCCACTATCTTATGGTGAGTGGTGACAGATCATTATCCTTAAATCTAAGTCAAAATTTCCTATTATGAGGATACTAAAAGTATTGGATTAAATACATTATGGTAACTAATTTGACTTTATTTTGTCTATGAAAACTCCTGATATCTTTATATTGTGAGTATCCAAATCTCACACTCTGAAGCAGAGTAAGACTGAAGGTCAAGGCTGAAACATTTAAATAATTGGTAAAGAAAATTAAACCCACAACTCTTTACTTCCTTCATTTATACCCATGGTTTTATTCATTGTTAAATATCTTATGACTGACACCTTCATTCTTCTTCTTTTTTTTATTAGATATTTTCTTTATTTACATATAAATTTCTCCATTTCCAGTTTCCCCTCCAAAAAACAAAGAAAC
>NW_022196904.1:10357351-10367528 GCF_008632895.1 Mastomys coucha
TCTGCTCCAGGCTTAGGAACTCACTGGAGAGAAGATGGCAGCTCTCGCTGGAGACTCCAGGTCAAAGCAGTCCCTGGAGGCAGACCCTCCTCGTGCAAGGGAGGGGCATCTAAGGTTGCTGATCCACCTCTGCCACTTGGAAGCTGAGAGGATTCTGTTCCTGCCACCCGGTGGCTCCCCTGCGACTCGTGGGGCCTGTGCCTCTCTGTTGTCTGCTCCCGGCTTAGGAACTCACTGGAGAGAAGATGCCACCTTCATTCTTCTACTCTGAGTTCCATCTCACATATCATTACCTAATCAGGTCTGGGTGAGGCTTAAGTTCTGATTCATTCTGGAAAAGTTACTTGAGAACTGTACAGCTATGAAAGTGTATACACACAAAATCTGGTTCCAGCATAGAGAGGTAGCACAGAAACAGAGAGCACTGAGATTCCTCTTGCAGGATAGATAATTAAGAAAGAAAAGAGGGGTCATGAACTTAACATATTCTAAATATAGTTTGGCAAATACCATCAGATTTTAAGACTAGAGAATTTTCTTAGTCCTTTTCTGGTCTACTATAGGCCTACAGTGGAGCAACAATTTTGACCTGTTCAACATCTTTTCCAATAGGTAACGTAATTTTTGTGGTTCTATCATTATCATTTCAAATATATATTTGGTCTACTGCATTATACTTCTTTATATTTTAGAGTTGTGGATTACAATAGAAGGAACTTCACAATGCCTCAAAGAAACATGACTACTTTCTCGTTTTTTCATTGAAGTTATTCAACATGGTCATCTCCAATCCCAAGATTGTCTCCCAGAATAAATCAACTTTTCAGAGTGTCAGTATATTCCCAACAACTTCTTAGAGATGCATTGGCACAACAAGCCCTTCACACGTTCTGACATATTCTGAAGCTAGATAATCTCTTTACCTTTTCTCAAGAGCTTCAAGCCATTAGCAACTGCATTGTCCTTGATGAGACTGAAATTGGACATGTTGTTTTCTTTCATGGCTTGGAAGGAGCTGTACTTGAAGACCATATCCAGTTCATCTGCTTCTAATCTTTTCCCTAGGAAGTCACAGATCTTCTTTATGGTTCCCTTTGTATCCTAAAAGAAGAAGAAATAGAAATGAGGGTGATAAACAGAGAGCTCTGAGAGAAGAGATGCAAAGAAGGGATTTCTGTATAGAGGATGAGAAAAGGGATATGAAGAAAGGGTATCAGCAAATGAGAGAGCACGAGTGAGGTTTAGGCAAGAAAAGGTAGGATCTCCTAGAACCAAGGTTAAGCTTAAACTTGTTTTGTAGAGGATTATGACCTTGAATTTTAGACCCTTCTGCCTCCATCTTCACCTGCTGTGGTCACAGGTGTGTGCTGCCACAGTCACTAAGTATACTTAGATTTTTTTTTCTTTAAGACAGGGCTTTACTATGGAGTCCCAAGGCCTGACAATATTACTGAGGCTATGAAATGCTCACAAAAAGGGACTTAGCATGACTGCCCTCCAGAAGACCCAACAATCAGCTGAAAGAGTGGTATGCAGTTATTTGTACTCAATCAATGGACAGAAGCAGCTGACCACTGTCGTTGAATTAGGAAAGGCTGAAAGAAGCTGAGGAGAAGGGTGACATAGTAGGAGGCCTAGCAGTCTCAATTTATCTGTACTCCCAGGATCTCAACATTGGACCACCAAGAAGGCAGCATGCACCAGCTGATATGAGGCCCTAAACACACATAGAGTACAGGACTGCCAGGTCTGTGTTCATTCAGAGATGATGCACCTAACCCTTAAGAGACTAGATGCCCCACGGTTTAGAGGTCAGGTAGGGTAGGAGGTGGAGACATCTATGTCTAGATAAGGGGGTGAGGAGGAGGTATGGAATGTTAAACAGTTGGAGGATGGATGGGAGGAGGGAATAAAATATGAAGTATAAAAAATTAGTTATAAAAAGTAAAAAAGCAAAAATATATTAATACAGAGTTGTATATTTTAAAATAAATTTTATTAGTTTAATAAAAAAAACATACAATGCCCAAATTTCCACTGTGACATTAAAAAACAAAGTAAAACAGGAGATGAATAAATAAATAAATAAAAAGAAATAAATATAATAAAGTTACCCCTATCAGGTGTTTCTGGAATCTGACATGTTGACACACTACTATTTAGCACATTATTTTATATTGTGTCTATAATATTTTCTTTTCTTTATTTTGGAGACTCGTTATTGTACTAGATTTTCTTTTAGGAGGAACTTTAAATGTGGGTGGGTAAGGAGGCATAGAGGATCTGGGATTCCTCCGGGTCAGGGTGAATATGATCAAAATTCATTCACATTTAAAAATTATTTTAATTAATAAAAGAATTTTTAAATGGTCAAAATAAACTAAGAAACAAATCACAGTTCTCAGTAAACTTTCTCATTTCTCGGCTCTAGTTCTTAACTGAATGGTGACTGCAAGACTGATGCTCACCTTTTTCATGTCTTCATAGTACAGTACCAAGAAGTTGTCCCATTTTCTCATGGACAGCCAGCCACGGATGTGCTCAAACCATGATCCATATATGACTGTGTACAGGGAGAAGTAAAGTATCAATTACAAAGCACTATCACAGAGTCTGCTTATTTCTTCATTTTCTAAAAGCAGCTGCAGAAATCTTCACTAAGAAAAATCCAACTAGTCTGTATTCATAGCATTAAATATGATATTTGAGGCAAATACAAAAAAGGAGAACTGAAAAAATCAAGTTCATTAACAAACTCATTACCACACAGACTTATCACTGATGTCATGAGGAGACATCCTACTGACAAGTTGTAAGCACAGAAGTATGTGTTTGGGGAAGTCTATCACATAATATAGGAATCCAGAGGGGATTTCTCAAAGCACCTGCCTCGTGGTGAGGTATACTAGGAAGACAGAAAGATTTGATATCAGAGATGGGAGATAAGTATTTTATATTGTGCTGGAAAAGAAGATTACATCAGTACAGAAACCTATGAGTTTAATTCTGATGGAGGTACGAATCAAAGCTATATGACCTCATTAATAATCACACCAACAAAGTGGGTGAGGGAAATAAGACACATCTCTCTCTCTCTCTCTCTATTTCTCTGTGTGTGTGTGTGTGCGTGTGTGTATGTGCATGTGTGTGTATGTGTGTGTATTTGTGTGTATGTGTGTGTGAGAAAGAGAGAGAGAGAGAGAGAGAGAGAGAGAGAAAGAGAGAGAGAGAATGTTTGTAAGGTTTTAGAATCACCTTAGCACATGTATTAGAGACAGATCTGTTGATTATGAGTACTATATAGAGCACTGCCAAGTGGGGAACACAAGAGACAGAAGATTTTGAATAGAATATCTCTACTCAGCATACTTATGTCTGCAATTCCCTGTGTGGGTGTCCTTTGCATTTCTAAATTTTCAATTTTCAGTCCCTGATTTTGCATATAATGCTCTTATTCTGCATTCAACTCACATGGTACAATGCAGATGTGCCAGGCCAGACGTGCCTTGTAGCCTAATAATGACATAATTGTTATGGGGTTACTTAAATGATGTCTGATTAGATTTGAGGCTTGATCCTCAGGATGGAATTTATGCCTGGTATATTGTCAAACCTTCTAAATATTTGCATTTATACCCAGGGATTTGTGCTGTTCTTTACCTTTATTAAAGATTATTTTTTGCATCTGGCTTTATTTAAGGCAGAGACTCATAAGTGATCAAAATGTGCAGCATAATTGTGAGTGCTCAGTCATTGATGTTATTTCTATCATTCCCTACCCATGGCTCAGGAGATATGATGGAACAGGAAGTAGAAAGTAAAAGCTAGAGAATAGGGTGTAGTGCTTTGAAATTTTCCTCTGTAAACATTGTCCTCTGAACATGAACTGCCTGTTATGCAAATGTGCTCATATCAGCAATGTTTACCTGTAGAAAAACTGCATAACATGAAGCCTGTTAATATTCCAGGATGTTTGGGTGATGGTGTCCTGAAGCCCCACTCCTTATTTAAGATCTATTTGTAGTTGATGACTGCTAGATGCGAAAGACTTCCACATCCTTCTGGAATATGACCACTGTTACGTTTCTCATGCCCACATGGATGGCCCCACACCCATGCACATATGATCATCACAAATTAGCCTCAGTGGGTTGTATTGTTTTGCAATAAATTAAGTTGCAGTATGGACATACTGATGAATGTACAGTGTGTTGGAGTGCATAATGGGCAATCTGGTAGAACATGATATATTATATTTTCTATTTAAATTTTTTCCATCTGTATATTTCATTTTATTTTTTACTGGATATTTTTTTAATTTACATTTCAAATGATATCCCCTTTCCCAGTTTCCCCCTCCCAGAAACACCCAATCATATCCTCCTAAACCCTGCTTCTATGAGAGTCTTCCTCCACCCACATACTAACTCGCACCTCCCAACCCTCCATTCCCCTATACTGGGGTATGTATCGAGCCTTCATAGGACCAAGGACTTCTCCTCCCATTGATTAATGATAAGACCATCCTCTGCTACATATGCATCTGGAGCCATGTGTATTCCTTTTTTGATGATTTAGTCTCTGGGAGTTTGAAGGGGTCTAGTTGGTTGATATTGTTCTTCTTGTGGGGTTGTACATCCATTCAATTCCTTCAGTCTTTTCTCTAACTCTTCTATTGGGGACCCCACACTCAGTCCAATGGTTGGCTGTGAACATCTGCCTTTGTATTTGTAAGACTCTGGCAGGGCCTCTCAGGAGACAGACATATCAGGCTCCTTTCACCATGTATTTTTTGGCATTCACAGTAGTGTTTGGGTTTGGTAACTGTATATAGGATGAATCCCCAGGTGGGACAATCTCTGGGTAGCCTTTCCTTAAGTTTCTGGTCAACACTTTATCTCTATATTTGCTCCTGTAAGTATTTTGTCCTCCTTCTAAAAAGGACCAAATCATCCACAATTTGGTCTTCCTTCTTATTGGGCTTCCTGTGGTCTGTGAATTGTATCCTGGATATTTGGAGCTTTGGGGCTACTATCCACTTATCAATGAGTGCATACCATGTGTGATCTTTTGGGATTGGATTACCTCACTCAGGTGATATACATTTGGCTAAGTATTTCATGAATTCATCATTTTTAATAGCTGCATAATACTCCATTATGTAAATGTACCACATTTTCTGTATCCATTCCTCTGTTGAAGGACATCTGGGTTCTTTCCAATGCTGCTATGAACACAGTGGAGCATGTGTCCTTATTTGATTTTGGAGCGTCTTATGGGTATATGCCCAGGAGTGATATTGCTGAGTGAAACTAGCAGAAATTATGAACCAAATGGATTTAACAGATACCTACAGAACATTTTACCCTAAAACAAAAGAATATACCCTCTTCTCAGCACCTCATGGTATCTTCTCCAAAATTGACCATATTATCAGTCACAAAACAGGCCTCAACAGATACAAGAAGACTGAAATATTTCTTTGCATCCTATCAGATTCTATCAGATCATATCAGATCAGCTGTCCTCAATAACAACATAAACAATAGAAAGCCCACATACATGTGCAAGCTTAATAACAATCTACTCAATGATAACATGGTCAAGGAAGAAATAAAAAAAGAAATTAAAGACTTTTTAGAGTTTAATGATATTGAAGCCACAACATACCCAAACGTAAGGGACACAATGAAAGTCATTCTAAAAGGAAAACCATTGGACTGAGTACTGGCTCCCCAATGAAGGAGCCAGAGAAAGGACCCAAGGAGCTGAAGGGTTTGCAGCCTGTTAGCATGAACAACAAGAACTAACTAGTACCCTCAGGGCTCCCAAGGACTAAACTCCAACCAAAGAGTACACATAGGGGGACTCATGGCTCCAGCAGCATGAGTATAGCAGAGGATGTCCAAGCCAATCATCAATGGGAAGAGAGGACCTTGGCCCTGTGAAGGTTCTATGCCCCAGTGTAGGAAAATGCCAGGGCCAAGAAGTGAGGGAGGTGGGGTGGTGAACAGGGAGAGGGGGAAAGGAATAGGGGATTGTTTTAGTTTTGTTTTTTTTATTTTTTATTTTTTCTTATTTTATTTTCTTTTTTCTTTTGGAGGGGAACCTGGGAAAGGAGATATTGTAAATAAAGGAAACATCTAATAAAAAAAAAAGAAAATCTAAATATGAAGTGATGAGAAAGGAGTAGTTGCAGGTAATTAGCAAAAGTATTGAAAGAGATTATATGGCTAATTGTTGTTCAGGGTCATCCCTGGCTGTATAGAGAGGTTAATGCCAACCTAAGCTTTATTTCACTTTGTCTCTTTTTAAAAATTCTCTAAGACTTGAGATGGGGGACACTCCAGGAGGTCTATGGTGGTGACTTTATCTGAGACTCCTGGAGTGCCACCTCCTATAGCTAGGTAAGACTCCCAGTGGAGGGATAAGAACAGTAACCCATTCACAAATCCTTTGGCTCCAAATGTGTACTACCTATAAGATATGCAGGAACAAAGATGGAGCAGAGTTGGAGAGAATGGGCAATCAATGACTGTCAAAAATTGATACACATACCATGGGCAAGAAACAATCCATGGCACTGCTACTATTATTCTGATATGTTTGCAGACAAGAGCCTAGAATAACTGTACTCTGAGAGGATCTACTCAGCAGCTGACTAAAACAGATGTAGAAATCCACAGCCAAACATTAGATAGAGCTCTGCAGAAGATTTGGGGAATGTATTGAGTGACCCAAAGGAGTTAAGAACTCCAGATGAAGATCAACAGAGTCAACTAGCCTGGACCTTTGGGCACTCTAAGAGACTGAACCACCAACCAAAAAGCTATCATGAGCTAGACCTACAGCCCCTGTGCATATGTAGCAGATGTGCAGATTGATGTTCATGCAGATTTCCTAAACTGGAGCTAGGACTGTCCCTGAATCTGTTTCCTGTCTGTGGATCCCATTCCCCTACCTGGGCTGCCTTATTTGGGCTCAGTGGGAGAGGATGCACCAAGTCCTGCAGAGAATTGATGTGTCATGGTGGGGAGACACCCTGGGGGCACTTACCTCTTCTCTGAGAAGACAGGAATGGGGAAAAAAGCTGTGGGAGGGGGACATTGAGCCTGGAGAGAGGTGCTCGATATTGGGATAAAACATGAATAAATAAATTAATTAATGAAATAAATGTGTCTGAGTTACCCCCATCTCCTATATTTCACAGAATACTCACCATTCCCTTTGAGGAACCATTCAAAATAAGTTTCTAGTGAGTCTGGATTCTTCACAAGTTTTGTCTCACTCCAAAAAAAATAACCAGACACAAGAACATCTCTGGGATTTCTGATGATATAGATCACCTTAAATGGAAAAAAATGTAAATGAAGGTCAATAGTTATTTCTCACTTTTTAAGTGGAATTATTTACATGAAATTGTCATATATCCAAGGGTTTCTAAAAACTATTATTTTTATTTGGGCAAAACATATATAGAAGTGAAAAAAATCTATAGTCATAATTCCCCTTTTCTAATTTTATTTGAGTTTTAAAGATGGAACAGCAAAATGACTAGTTCATTAATAGTTTAAAAAAGAAAACCCAAACCCGACTGATTAGACAGTTCTAAAGATCAAAATAGGAATTGGTTATGCAACACCAAATGCCCAGCCCATAAAATATACATACAAGTAATATTGTACTGACTGAGATGGATGCAATGAAATATTTTATAATATGTAAATTTATCTAGGAAAATATGTTATTTATTTATTTAGGAATATACATTGTATACATTAGAAACATATAAATATATCTCTATATAGGAATATATATGTATATGTTGATGTATATGTATGTATATGTATGCAGGGTGAATTAATAAAAACCAAAACCATAGATTTGAAGGAGAGAAAAGAGGGATATATCAATGGATTTGGAGGGAGACAGGGGAAGGGGAAATGATGTACATAATTATATTTTATTATCATAATTTCATAACATAAAAGAAATAAATTAAAACAAATCATTCCTTTTTTAAAAGATTTATTTATTTTATGTATTTGAGTACACTGTTGCTGTCTTCAGAGACACCAGAAGGCATCAGATCCCATTAGAGGTGATCATGAGCCACCATGGGGTTGCTAGGATTGAACTCAGTACCTCTGGAAGAGCAGTTACTGATCTTAAACACTGAGCCATCTCTCTAGCCTCCAAAGTAATCATTCTTAATAAAAGGAATTTTATATTTTGTAACAGTTATTCAGGAACTCATCTTTTTTAACTTCAAAATTTTCTACTGAGACTCTTGAGTTGACCTATCTGAATCTAGTCACCTCAGATCGAATTCATTTGTACATGGGAAGTTCAGGGACTTCTATATCAGAAAATAACTAGGCTTGGCATGCTGATGTCTCTCAACAGAGGAACTGATACAGAAAATGTGGTACATTTATACAATGGAGTACTCCTCAGCCATTAAAAGCAATGACTTCATGAAATTCACAGGCAAATGGATGAAACTTGAGACTATCATCCTGAGTGAGGTGATTCAGTCACAAAGGAACAAGTACAATGTGTATTTGATGACAAATGGATATTAGTCTAAAAGTTCAAAATACCGGAGATTCAATTCACAGACCATATGATGCCTAAAAAGAAGGAAGACCAAATGTGGATGCTTCAGTGCTTTTTATAAGGATGAACAAAATACTCAGCAGAGATAATATGGAGACAAAATGTGGAGCAAAGAGTAAAGGAAAAGTCATCCAGAGACTGCTCCACCTGGGGATCCATCCCACATAAAGACACCAAACTCAGACACTATTGTGGATGCTGATAAGTGCAAGCTGACAGGAGCATGATATAGCTGTCTCAGGAGAGGCTGTGTCAGAGCCTGAGAAATATAGAACTCATCTCTTAAGGCTTCAGTTTCCCCAGCCAAATATGTTCCAAATCTAAATAAGACACATGCATATATGTGAATTGTCACAAATTCATTGTGACATTTTAAAGAGAGATTATTCTAAGTTTGTCTTCATAGTTTGAGCATAAACTATTTATAACTTTTTTGAATGGAGGGACTTACAAAAAACTTTCTTAATAAGTAGGAGCTGTGATAGATCAGAACCTTAGCATCTCTCATTCCTACTAGTGATTCTCTTTCAGTTTCATGGGAAATCCCTGTGGCTACTGATCTCAGTAGACAGCTAGACACAGGAAGACATTGTGTGTACAACTGACCTTTGAACATTGATGCCTGGTCAGGTTGCTTCCCCTATAAGCAATTGTGTCTTAGGTGATTCACCCACAGGGCTTGGGGTATAAGTTATAATTAGGATTGGCTTATTGACTTTGATGACTATAATATAGTAATATCCACTGTACACTAGAGTTTGAATTCTGCTTGGCCTATATATGTAATTCCTAAACGTTCCAGTGTGATATTTCACTTCATTTCTTAAAACTGCCCAGGATCACTGTGTGATCATCCATCCACATCCTCGTACTCTAAAGTAGTCTGAGGTGGGAAGACATCAGCATCACCTAGTACATGAGAATCTCACCTTCACATTTCTGCAAGTGCTCCAGGGCCTGTCAGGTAAAATAAGTTCAAAGAGTATTGAGTCAAAGAAAAAAATCTCAACCACTGGACACCTACCTTGGCCTTGGAACTGAAGAAAGACTTGGGGAAAAGATGGATGGGAAGATGGGAGGTCATGAGTCGTGGTCCTTCCATATTGATTAACCTAGCATGTCCTGCCTTAGACTCTAGCCAAGGTGAGCGGTCCCAATTTGGCACAGATTGGATCCACTTGGGATCTCCCTTGGTCTGAATCAAGCAGACAGTCTCAACCAGCCAGTTCGTTCCTGAATGACAAGGAAAAGTGACTGTCACTAATTTCAACAGTACATGTGAGAAAGCCTCAAGTAGAATATATACCCATATAATTTACAGTGCTACCCATTTTCAAGCACAGACTTGTGGTTTTCACAATGTTCATGTAAGTACAAAGTATATTTACTCAGCATATTCTCAAGACTTCATTTTCCGAATCTGAAACCCTGTAAACACCAACCTGCCAATGGAATATCTCCTCCACCATCATTCTACATTCTGGTGGAATGAATTTGACTATCCCAGATATTTCACAGTGATATAATCATAACATCTTCCCTCTGAGACTACCTCCTT
>NW_022196904.1:10368088-10370803 GCF_008632895.1 Mastomys coucha
AGGTCAGACTGAGTGGAACACACACAAATCTCCATGATCACAAATCATTTGACATGTTGGGTATGTAGAGCACTCCACTCAGCACCCAAAATGAGTGAGGATCAAAGCCCTAACCTCCCTTATACAATTCAGAATCAGTCTTACTGATGGTCCTTACCTGACTTGGGGTAACTCAATATGAACAAATCTTCTTCTTTCACCAAAAACTTGTTACAATCTTCCAGAGTTTCTTTTTTATACCCTATGGCAGGAAAAGGTATTCCTTCAAACCAATTGTAGTCTGACATCATGAATCCTTGTAAGTGCTGTTAGGATTCCAGCCCTTGACACCTCTTCAGCTTATAACAAATGTTAGAGATTAGATTTATAGTGCAGGTAAAAAATCATTAACATTCCCTGATGTGTTGTGAAACTAGCTACTGATAGGAAGAAATAAATATTGTAACCACAGTCAAAGGTTACTGTATTGAGCAATTTTGAACTCCTAGAAAGAACATTCTGCAACATTTGTGAGTTCATGATCCCAAACCAGAAACTCAGTCAGAAGTAATAAGACATAGATACAAAGGTTAATTTTAAAATGTCTTCTAATACAATTTAGATTTCAGAATGATTTTAAATGTGCAAAAAAATGTCAGAGATTATACAGAAACTGCCTATGGCAATTGTTTTTTTCTTTTTCAATAGTAGTTCGTTTTGAAAAACTCAGTATATTAGCTGCCCTTCTTCTTCCCCTCAAAGCCCAACCTCCCTTTCCCATATTTATGATCTCTTCTTTAATTTTTTTTTGCTATTTTTATATGTACACATGTATAGACAATCTACTGAGTCCATTCATTTGGGTTTGGATCTAATGTATCCTGGTGTGTGCAGTTGAGATTGGAAAAATCAATGTGGGATTTCATCTCCAGTCACAGCTTATTCATTATCTCTTAACCATTATTGATATGAAGTATTTCTTCTTCTAGGGTAAAGCAATATAGAATTTCTCCAGGCCTCTTTTGGTGTACCTACTAGTTCCATTATACTGGTTTGTTTGGGTAACTATACTGTTAAACATTCATGTGTCTATTTTCCTGTTGTTCCTAAGAGAGACATTTTCTATCAACAGTAGCCTTGGTCTGCTGGGGCATTTCTGTACCCTCTTCTGTGATTTTTTTCCCTGAGTCATAGGTTGAAAGGATTTATTGCAGATGTATCAGTTGGGGTTGGGAACCTTAGTGTTATTATCTACATTTTGCCCCATTGTGGATCTTTGTGAGAGTCTCCATAGGTTGCAAAAAGAAGTATCTTTTACAAGGGGTGAGAACTGCATTTACCTGTGGATATAAGGGCAAATATTTAGAAAACAGCTGGCATTACGCTGGTTTAGGGAACTGTTGGTAGTGAGACTCTTGGGGTTTTGCTCTTTCCAGTCCTCCTTAGTTGTATATGCTTACAGTACTAGTCATGGCTTCCCTATTCTTGAGTAAGCCTTAGGTCTAATTATATAGCCTTTGATGTCCCCCAAAATAAAAGTGCCACCATTGTACTCCTGTGGATGTCTTGCCAGTCAAGTCATTCTTGTGACTCACAGGCTTCAGACCGGCACAGTTTGACTGATTGTTCCTCTCCCTTGGCAGATTGAATAACATCTTACTTTATGAAAACCACTTCACTGGGAAAAGATTTCCAGGCTCAATTCCTCCAAATTCTGTATCTGAAATGCATTGTGGCTTCAGCAACATAATCTTATCTTCAAATTATGGGAGGTAACAAGGACAGCAATACCTGATATTGTTTTGGTGTCTCTTGGTTCTCATGCATGATACTGGGGTTTTGTTATATAGTCCACAGTTCTTGGGGAGAACACTAACATTCCAAATGGTATAATATCTTTAAACAACATATTAATGTTTTACACTTATATGTACATTATATGTGATTTTAGATAAATATTGGATGATGTGATTCTCTATGTCTTTTCAAACATCCTTGGTATTATTTATCTTTCCTTCTCTTCTGACACTGTGTATTAGATCTGTCTCCAAAATACACTCTATCCCTTTTTTCCCATTTCTCCTATTATAGCACCTGTGTGCTATTCCAGTTTCTAGAGTTTCTCTCCCAAATGATCACTTTTTATTTTCCTGGTCACTCCAAGTTATAAACACACATCTACAGATTCAAGCCAGAAAGCACAAATAAGAGAGGACATTTCACACTTGTCTTTCTAGGTCTGGGTTACCTCCCTCAGAATATTTTTTTCTAGTTTTACCCATTTGTCTAAGTTTCATGATTTCATTTATCTCCACAGTTAAGTAGAATTTCATTGTACTACATATTCAGTATCCCTTTATTAGTTGAAAGTCATTTAAGTTGTTTTCATTTTCTAGGTATTATGATTAGAATAGTAATAAACATGACTGAGAAAGTATTTGTAGAGTAAGATATCAAGTTCTTTCAGCATATGCCAGGGAATATTGTATCTATGCCATATCATATGCTTTTTACACTGATTTTCAGAGTGACTGCATCAGTTTGAAATTCAACTAAGTGAGTGATGGTCCCCCTTTTCCAAAATTTTTACAATCATTTTTCTCACTAGCATTTGTTTTCAGTTGTTTGCTTGGTCATATTATTTTTCAGTAGAGTAGAGTAGATTAAATCTCAAAGTAGTTTAATTTTAATTTTAATTTTTATTTTTTTTTAGATATTTTCTTTATTTACATGTAA
>NW_022196904.1:10376556-10381497 GCF_008632895.1 Mastomys coucha
GATGTTCTTAGTGACTCTGACCGGAGCTTGTCCTTTCCCTGCCACCCGGCGGCTCCCCTGCGACTCGTAGGGCCTGTGCCTCTCTGTTGTCTCCTCCAGGCTTAGGATCTCACTGGAGAGAAGATGGCAGCTCTCACTGGAGACTCCAGGTCAAAGCGGTCCCTGGAGGCAGACCCGCCTCATGCAAGGGAAGGGCAGCTAAGGTTGCTGATCCACCTCTGCCACTTGGAAGCTGAGAGGATTCTGTCCCTGCCACCTGGTGGCTCCCCTGTCTCGTGGGGCCTGTGCCTCTGTGTTGTCTGCTCCCGGCTTAGGAACTCACTGGAGAGAAGATGGCAGCTCTCACTGGAGGCTCTGGGTCAAAGTGGTCCCTGGAGGCAGACCCGCCTCGTGCAAGGGAGAGGCAGCTAAGGTTGCTGATCCACCTCTGCCACTTCGAAGCTGAGAGGATCCTGTCCCTGCCGCCCGGCGGCTCCCCTGCGACTCTTGGGGTCTGTGCCTCCCTGCTGACTGCTCCCGGCTTAGGAACTCACTGGAGAGAAGATGGCAGCTCTCACTGGAGGCTCCGGGTCAAAGCGGTCCCTGGAGGCAGACCCGCCTTGTGCAAGGGAGGGGCAGCTAAGGTCGCTGATCCACCTCTGCCACTTGGAAGCTGAGAGGATTCTGTCCCTGCCACCCGGAGGCTCCCCTGACTCCTGGGGCCTGTGCCTCTGTGTTGTCTGCTCCCGGCTTAGGAACTCACCAGAGAGCTAATTTTTATTTTTTTAATTGCTAATGATTTTGAGCAATTAGAAAGTATATTTTACTTATTTTTATTTCTTCTCTTGTGAAAAAATAAAACTGGCCAGAAGTAAAGGCCAGTTTTTTAGTACAGTCTAGTTTTTACATGTTTCCCTGTCTGTTTGTAACTCCCTCCATCTGCTACATGATGTGTGTGCTCTTTCTCCTTCTACCTTTCAAAAAAACAAACAAAAGTAAACCAGACTAAACAAAAACGAAATAAAAACACATCTTCCATTAAAAAACAAGGAGTTTGTTCTGTGTTGACCCACTACACCTGAGTATGGGGATTGTCTTGGAATGTGATTGATATGTCCAATGACACTCCTTTATTTCACTTTTCCCAGAAAGTATCGATTATAAATAGCTTCTTGGTTAAGAGTGGGACTTTGTGTCCACTTCTTATTCTCTATAAACTTTTGCCTCTTAACAAGCTATCTTCTTCAGAGATGCTTGAGCCTTGAGATGGGTTTGATGGAGATATCCTGTTTAGGACTGAGTGCTCCAAATTTTCACTGTATGGGTATTGTCCAGTTGTGACTCTGTGTTTTAATTACCATAAACTGCAAAAAGTAAGTTCTGCGCTGAGAGTTGAACAATGGCACTGAGTTATGTGCGTAGAGATATCTTATTAGGAGTCATTTTGTTGCTATGTTGATTTAGCAGAATCTATTTAGGGTATAAGTGTTGGCTTCATTACCAGTGTCAGTTATGGGTTCCATCTTATGAAACTGGATTTAAATCCAATCAAATAGTTGTTGGTCATTCCTATAACACTTACGCCATTATTATACCAATATATCTTGAAGCAAGTCACTTTTGTAGGTCACAGGCTTCATCATTATGTAAGATGGATGATCTCTTTCCTTCTCCTATAGTGTGTAGCACTATTAATGACAAGCAGTAAAGATGAAGCATCTGGGCATGATCTTCCATCCCAGCCTAGAATGGTGATGTGGCTGGACAAACACTGACTTCACTATGCCTGACATCTTCAATTTTCAGAGGCTATTGACTGTAATTTTGCTGTTTATATATGCAGGTGCTTATACCTAATCCCTGGCACCCAGTATCCTGGACAGAAATAAAACTGGACTATTGGGAGTATTTTCGGAGAGTGCCTGAATTCGTGAGCTCAAGAGACCTTATGTTGCCATATGTGGTATAGTGATGGCCTTTAGCATCCTCTTCATACAGTAGCTTTGGAAACTACCACCATGTGATACCCATCGGACTTAAACATATATTTGTCTCAAGAAAATAATGGGAAGAATATTTAAGTCATTTGTCTCTAAACATGGATGAGGTTAATTTTGAGAAGTTGTTCTCAATTTTTATGTATTGGACCAATGAGCTGTATGCATAATTAAGATGTAACAGCTTAATACACAGGAATATGATTGTAGCCGTCAACCTTGTTTCTCTCACTCCAGTATTACACTATGAAAATGTCATTCTGCTGTGTCAGGACTGCTTTTTCTAAGATTCTGCAGGCATAAAGTAGAAACCCAGTGGCAAATTCTACAGGCTCCTTTGACTAGGACTTCAAAGTAGTATCTTCACAGAATAATTCCTTGTAGCAATTGGCCTATTTTTCTGGAGCAAAAATGTTCTATTTTTGTTGTTACTTTTCTCATGGATTGCATTCATATTTAAACCCTTTTGATTGCTAACAAGAGTTACTCTATTATCGGCAAATTCTGTAGTTTATTACAGGTTGTTAAAAAGTATTTTAAACAAAACTCAGATTTTCTTTATTTAGCATAAGGGTTGGACTTGTAGTCACAAAGACACAGCTGTCACTCCATGACAGGGAATACCTTATAATGAATAGTAGCAAGTAGAGTGGTATGCAAGCAAGCATCATGCTTTCTTCGTTCTTTGTAGTTTTGTAGTGTTGTCTTCCAAATAGAACATCCATTGTAGTTATCCAAATGTGGTATTTGTGGTATTTTTAATGCAGCACTTTAAACCTTGTTTATTTTCTGTCAGAAAAAAAAGATGAAGCATCTGGTTGGACACTAGCTCAATCTCTCCACGTCTGATGGTATAAGTTAACTTGTGCCTTCAGAAGTAGAACCTTACCATCATGCTATGAAATGTAACCAATAAATAGCATTGACAGTAGCCTGTAATGTTTAGGGGGTTAAATTAGAACCAATTGGCTAAGAACTCACAAGATGTAACCAATTCCTGCTACTGGAGATTTTACTTGGTAGTGTATGATTTCTAGTTGGAGCATTGTCTGCCCCATATATCATAACATTATCTAAGTATATTTTATTTATTTTAGGAAGGTTCTAATGTATAAAGTTTCCTTACGCCTTTTCAAAATGTCTTCAGTACTAGTTTTAGGAAACAACAATCCTCAATATCTAAATTATTTTTGTTTGTGGATAAAAGTTTAACCAGGCCCATTATTTTGATATTCCCCGAGATTACATTTTGGGGAAAATAGTGGTCATCAACACTACAGAATAAATTGGATGAAAATGGAGCATCATTTTGAATTCCTTTCTAACAAATTGGTCTCTTCCGAGGTACAAGATCAAATTATGATGTGATAACAATAAGAGATCAGACCATTGAGAGCCAGTATTTGAAAGAATTCATGGCATAATCAATCTTGTTAGACTAGATTTTTCATTTTGCAAACAGACCCTGAAATAAGAGAGGGAGGCATGATATGGCTCAGTGGTTAAAAGCAGTTGTTGCTCTTCTAAAGGATCCAGGTTCCATTCTTGTTTCCCATATGCCACCTCCCATGATCTGTAACTACAATACCAAGGAATTCAATGATCTATTCTAGCTTCTAAAGGCACCAAGTATGTATGAAGTGCACAGACATTTATGGAAACACTCACACACATAAAAGTAAATTTAAAGTGCATTATATCTTTTTTAAGAAATGCAATTAAAACATTGAGTCTGTTGATTTCCTTTGGTAATTTAGTCATTTTCATATTGATTTTGCCGATCTGTGAATGGTATGTGTGGGTGTCTTCCCATCGGTATTTTTTTACTGGATAATTTATTTACATTTAAAATGTTTTCCCCTTTCCAGATTTCCCCTTCAGAAACACCCTATCCCATTCCTCCTCCCCCTGCCCCTATAAGGGTGCTTTCCCATCCACATACTACTGACTTCCTGCCCTGGCATTCACCTACACTGGGCCATCAAACAGCCTCAAGCCCAAGGGCCTCTCCTCCCACTGATGTCAACAAGGCCATTCTCTGCCACATATGCGAACAGAGCCATGGACCCACTTTGGTTGGTAGTCGAGTTCCCTGGGGGCTCTGGGACTCTGGCCAGTTGGCCGTTTCTTTCCTCCCTCCATTGGGGTACAAACCTCCTCAGCTCCTTCAGTCCCTTCTCCAACTCCTTCATTGGGAACCTACACTCAGTCCAATGGTTGGCTGCAAGTTTCTGCCTCTGTATGTATCAGGCTTTGACAAGGCCTCTCAGGAGATAGTCATATCAGGCTCCTGTCAGCAAGTGCTTTTGGCATGCACAATAGAGTCGAGTTTGGTGACCGTATATGGGATGGCTAATATCCACTTACCAGTGAGTGCATACCGTGTGTGTTCTTTTGTAATTGAGTTACCTCACTCAGGATTATATTTTCAAGTTCCATCCAATTGCCTGCAAAACTTGTGATATTCTCATTCTTAATAGCTGAATATAATTGCATTGTGTAAACGAACCACATTTTCTGTATCCATTCCTCTGTTGAGGGACATCTAGGTTGTTTCCTGCTTTTGGCTATTATAAATATGTCCACTATGAACATAGTGGAGCATGTGTTCTTGTTTGATTTTGGAGCATCTTCTGGGTATATGCCCAAGAGTGGTATAGCTGGGTCCACAGGTAGTACTATGTCCAATTTTCTGAGGAACCGCCAAACCTATATCCAGAGTATTTGTACCAGCTTGCAATCCCACCAGCAATGAAGGAGTGTTCCTCTTTTTCTACAACCTCACCAGCACTGACTGTTACCTGAATTTTTGATCTTAGCCATTCTGACTGGTATGAGGTGGAAACTCAGGGTTGATTTGATTTGCATTTCCCTGATGACTAAGGATGTTGAATATTTCTTTAGGTGCTTCTCAGTCATTTGTGTTTCCTTCGTTTAGAATTCTGTTTAGCTTTGTTCCCCATTT
>NW_022196904.1:10381507-10399822 GCF_008632895.1 Mastomys coucha
TTTTTTTTGGTTTAAGGGTTTTTTTAATTAGATATTTTCTTTATTTACATGTAAATTTCTCTTTTCTCAGTTTCCCCTATTTTAATGGGGCTATTTGGTTCTCTGGAGTCTACTTTCTTGAGTTCCTTGTATATATTTGATATTAACCCTGTTGGATGTAGAATTGGTTAAGATCTTTTCCCAATCTGTCAGTTGCTGTTTTGTTCTATTGACAGTGTCCTTCACCTTATGGAAGCTTTGCAATTTTATAAGGTCCCAGTTGTCAATTCTTGATCTTAGAGCATAAGCCATTGGTATTTTGTTCAGGAAATTTTCCCCTATGCCCATGTACTTGAGTCTTTTCCCCACTTTCTTTTCTCTGAGACTCAATGTATCCGGTTTTATATGAAGGTCTTTTATCCACTTGGACTTCAGCTTTATATAGTTGGATAACAATGAATCAATTTTGTTATCAATTTGTTGATGGGTTAGTCCCTGGTTGTTCTGGGGGGTCTTGTTGGTTGATATTGTTATTCTTCCTAAGGGGTTGCAAACCCCTTCAACTCCTTCCATCCTTTCTCTAACTCCTCTATTGAGGACCCAGCACTCAGTCCAATGGTTGGCTGAGAACATCTGCCTCTGTATTTGTAAGACTCTGTCATGGCCTCTAAGGAGACAGCCATATCAGGCTTCTGGCAGCATGCACGTCTTGGCATCCACATTAGTGTCTGGTTTTGGTGACTGCATATGGGATGGATCCCCAGGTTAGGTGGTCTCTGGATAGCCTTTCCTTCAGTTTCTGCTCTACATTTTATCTCCATATTTGTTCCTGTGAGTATTTTGTTCTCCTTCTAAAAAGGACCGATGCACCCACATTTTGGTCTTTCTTCTTATTGAGCTTCATGTGGTCTGTGATCTGGGTTCTTTCCAGTTCCTGGCTATTGTAAATAAGGCTGCTATGTACATATTGGAGCATGTGTCCTTATTACATGTTGGAGCATCTTCTGGATATATGCCCAGGAGCGGTATACCTGAGTCCACAGGTAGTACTATGTCCAATTTTCTGCGGAACCACCAAACTGATTTCCAGAGTGGTTGTACCAGCTTGCAGCAAAGGAGTACACATAGCTCTAGCTGCATATGTAGCAGAGGAAGGCCTTGTCAGGCATCAATGAGAGACAAAGTTCTTGGTCCTATGAAGGCTTGATAGATACCCCCATGTAGGGTAATCAAGGGCAGGGAGGTGGTAGTGGGTGGGTGGGTGGAGAAACACCCTCATAGAAGGAGGGGGAGGGAGGATGTGATAGGGATACCAGGATGGAGGGAAACCATGAAAGGGAATAACATTTGAAATATGATTTAAAAAAATACAGTAAAAAATAGTAAAAAAAACTGATTGAATCATTTTGTATTTTTCCTCATGTTGACTGCCAGTTGAATCAGCACCATTTGTTGAAAAGCTTTCTTTTTCCACTGGAAGATTTTAGCTTCTCTGTGAAAGATCAAGTGACTGTGGGAGTGTGGGTTCATTTCTGGGCCTTAAATTCTATTCAATTGGTCTACCTACCTGTCACTCTACCAATTTCATGCAGTTATTGTCAGAATTGCTATGTAGTATAGCTTGAGATCAGGGATAGTGATTCCTCAAGAAGTTCTTTTATTGTTGAGAATAGCTTTTGCTTTCCTTGGCTTTATGTTATTCTAGATGAATTTGCAAATTGGGCAAACTATATAAAGAATTGAGTTGGAATTTTGATGGGGATTGCATTGAATCTGTAGATTGTTTCTGTCAAAATGGCCATTTTTACTATATTGATCCTGCCAATCCATGTAGATGGGAGATCTTTCCATCTTTTGAGATCTTCGATTTCTTTCTTCAGAGACTTGAAATTCTTTACATACAGATCTTTCATGTGCTTATTTAAATCACACCAAGTATTTTATATTATTTGTGACTATTGTGAAGGGTGTCACTTCCCTAATTTTTTTCTCATCCTGTTTATTCTTTGAGGGTAAACCATAGAGGAAGGCCACTTATTTGTTTAAGTTAATTTTAGACCCAGCTATTTTCCTGAAGTTGTTTGTCAGGTATAGTAGTTCTCTGGTGGAATTTTTGGGGTCATTTAAGTATACTATCATATCATTTGCAAATAGTGATAATTTGACTTCTTCCTTTCCAATTTGTGTTCCTTTGACCTCCTTTTGTTACCTAATTGCTCCGACTCAGATTTCACATAATATATTGAATAGTTAGGGAGAGAGTGGTAAGCATTGTCTATTTCCTGATTTTAGTGGGATTGCTTCAAGTTTCCCTACATTTAGTTCGATGTTGGATACTGGTTTGCTGTATATTGCTTCTGCTATATTTAGATTTGGGTTTGAATTTCTGATATTTCCAAGACTTTTAGCATGAAAGGCTGTTGAATTTTGTCAAATGCTTTTTCCCCATCTAATGAACTGATCTTATGTGGACTCCCTCCCCACAGCCTGGACAGTATCGACAGCAAAACAGTGCCACGGGCCCCTGGGATGTGGCTGCCCACCTCTTGAGCAAAACCTGGTTCCAGTTACATTCAAAAGCTCCACCCCCACAGAGTAACAAGGAAGTCACTGGTTGGACTGTTACACTGACATATTTTGGGGGGAGTGGTTTTTGCCCCAGATAATATATCTGTTGGGAGAACAAAGGATTCATTATTAAAGAACCAAGATGGCTGAGCAGTAACGTCTCCTGTCTAATATTTACCCTTCCACGTGGGTAGGTATGTCTGTGGCCACTCTATCCTATCCCTCTCTCTAGCAGCTGCTCTTCTTTCTAACTCCATTTTTCCAGGTTACTCACTATTTAACGTTATTCCAGGCCAGTAACAATCTTGTGGTTTTTTTTTCTTTCAGTTTGTTTATGTAGTAGATGACCTTGATGCATTTCCATTTCTTGAACCATCCCTTCATCCCTGGGATGAAGCCTACTTGATCATGATATGATTGTTTTGATATGTTCCTGTTCAATTTTGGAGAATTTTATTGAGTATTTTTGCATCGATATTCATAAGGGAAATTGCTCTGAAGGTCTCTTTCTTTGTTGGGTCTTTGTGTGGTTTAGGTGTCAGAGTAATTGTGTCTTTATAGAACGAATTGGGTAGAATACCTTCTTTTTCTATTTTGTGGAGTAGTTTGAAGAGAATTGGTATTAGGTCTTCATTGAAGGTCTACTAGAATTTTGCATTAAACCCATCTGGTCCTGGGCTTTTTTTGGTTGGGAGACTATTAGTGACTGTTTCTATTTCTTTAGTGGATATGGGACTTTTTAGATGGTTTATCTGATCCTAATTTAACTTTGCTACCTGGTATCTTTCTAGAAAATTGTCCATTTCATCCAGATTTTCTAGATTTGTTGAATATAGGCTTTTGTAATAGGATCTGATGATTCTTTGGATTTCCTCAGTTTCCGTTTTTATGTCTCCATTTTTACTTTTGATTTTGTTAATTAGAATACTCTCTGTGTCCTCTGGTTAGTCTCATTAAGAGTTTAGCTATCTCATTGTTTTTCTCAAAGAGCCAGCTCCTGGTTTGGTTGATTCTTTATATAGTTCTTTTTGTTTCTACTTGATTAATTTCATTCCTGAGTTTGATTATTTCCTGCTGTCTACTCCTCTTGAATGCATTTGCTTCTTTTTGTTCTAGAGCTTTTAAATGTACTGTCAAGCTGCTAGTGTATGCTCTCTCCAGTTTCTTTTTGGAGACACTCAGAGCTCTGAGTTTTCATTTTATCACTGCTTCTGTTTTATCCCATATTTTTTTATTAGATAATTTCTTTATTTACATGTAAATTTCTCCTTTCCCAATTTCCCCTCCAAAAAACAAACAAAGAAACAAACAAAAACAACAAAAACAAACCCCTGTTGCCTCCCTCTTCCCCATACCTGCCACCCCACCCTCTCCTACTTATTGGCCCTGGCATTCCCCTACACTATCCCATAAGTTTTGATATGATGTAGTTTCATTTTCATTAAATTCTAAAAAGTCCTTAATTTCTTTCTTTATTTCTTCTTTGACTAAGTTATCATTGAGTAGAGTATTTTTCAGCTTACATGTGTATGTGGATTTTCTGTTGTATTTGTTGGCATTGAAGACCAGCCTTAGTTCTGATAGGATGCGTGAGATTATTTCAATCTTCTTGTATCTGTTGAGGCCTGTTTTGTTACCAATTATATGGTCAGTTTTGAAGAAGATGCCATGAGGTGCTGAGAAGAAGGTATATTCTTTTGTTTTTGGATGAAATGCTGTATAGATATATGTTAAATTCATTCGGTCCATAACTCTATTAATTTCACTGTGTCTCTGTTTAGTTTCTGTTTCCATGACCTGTCCATTGTTAAGAGTGTGTTGTTGAAGTCTAGCAGTATTATTGTGTGAGGTGCAATGTGTTCTTTGAGCTTTAGTAAAGTTTCTTTTATGAATATGGTTGTCCTTGCATTTAAAGCAACGATGTTAGGAATTAAGAGTTCTTCTTGGTAGATTTTTCCTTTGATAAATATGAAGTGTCCTTCCTTATCTTTTTTGATAACTTTAGTTTAAAGTTAATTTTATTTGATATTAGAATGGCTTCTCTAGCTTTTTTCTTGGGACCATTTGCTTGGAAAATTGTTTTCCAGCCTTTTACTCTGATGTAGTGTCTGTCTTTCTTACTGAAGTGGGTTTCCTGTATGCAGTTGGGTCCTGTTTAAGTAACCAGTCTGTTAATCTATGCCTTTTTCTGGGGGAATTGAGTCCATTGATATTAAGAGACATTAAGGAAAAGTAATTGTTGTTTCCTGTTAATTATTTTTTTGTTAGAAATGGGATTATGTTTTTTTGGCTGTCTTCTTTTTGGTTTCTTAAAAGAAGATTATTTTCTTGCTTTTTCTAGGGTGTAGTTCCCCTCCTTGTTTTGGAGTTTTGTGGGGAGATATTGTGTAAATTTGTTTTTGACATGGAATATATTGGTTTCTTCATCTATGGTAAATGAGAGTTTTCCTGGGTATAATAGCCTGGGTTGGCATTTGTGTTCTCTTAGAATCTATATTATCTCTGTCTAGGATTTGCTGGCATTCATAGTCTCTGACCAGAATTCTGGTATAATTCAAATAGGTCTTTTTTAAAATATAACTTGACTTTTTTCCCTTACTGCTTTTACTGTTCTTTCTTTGTTTTGTGTATTTTGTGTTTTAAGTATTATGTGACAGGATGATTTTTTTCTGGTCCAATATACTTGGTGTTCTATAGGCTTCTTATATGTTCATGGGCATCTCTTTCCTTAGGTTAGGGATGTATTCTTTAATTTTGTTGAAGATATTTACTTGCCCTTTAAGCTGGGAACTTTTGCACTCTTCTATACCAATTATTCTTAGCTTTCTTCTTCTCATTGTGTCCTGGATTTCCTGGATGTTTTGGGTTAGGACCTTTTTGCATTTTGCATTTTCTTTGACTGTTGTGTGAGTGTTTTCTATGGTATCTTCTGCACCTGGGATTCTCTCTTTTACATCTTGTATTCCATTGCTGATCCTTGCATCTATGACTCCTGATCTCTTTCCTATGTTTTCTATATCCAGAGTTGTCTTCCTTTGTGATTTCTTTTGTTTTTACATCTATATTTCAATCCTGAATGGTTTTGTTCAATTTCTTCATGATTTTGGTTATATTTTTCTGTAATTTTTAAAGGGATTTTTGTGTTTCCTCTTTAAGGGCTTCTACTTTTTACCTGTGTTCTCCTGTATTTCTTTAAGGGAGTTATTTATGTCCTCAAAATCCTCTGTCAGTATCATGATATGCGATTTTAAATTCAGATCTTGCTTTTCCAGTGTGTTGGGGTATCCAGGACTTGCTGTGTTGGGAGAACTCTGTTCTGATGATGCCAAGTAACCTTGGTTTTTGTTGGTATGCATCTTGCATTTGCATTTCACCATCTGGTTATCTCTGGCATTAGATGTTCTTGCTTTCTCTGGCTGGAGCTTGTCCCTTCTGTGGGTCTGTGATCCTATGTCAGCACTCCTGGAAGACTAGTTCTCTCCTGGAGGAATTTGTGTGTGGAGAACTGTGGCACATGGTCAGCTCTGAGTGCAGACAGAACCTGAAAGGATCCTGATCTTGGCTGTTCCTTGTTTCCTATGACGTAAAAGCTTTTGGTGGGTTCCTCTATAGCCAGGAACTTGATCAGAAGTGGTTGTCTTACCTGTGCTCCCATGTTTTCAGCTCTCTTCCAGTCATATTTCAATATATATTGCTGTCACATAGGACCAGCTCCTGGTGCAGATGGAATCTGGAAGGATATTGTCCGTGTTTTCCCATCTTGTATTGTCTTTTCGGTTCTTTTTAAAAATAGTGTCTTCTAAAGAAGCTAATCAAGGAGGAAGGACCAAATGATGATATTTGAATATTAGAGAGAGAAACAAAATAGTCATGGAAGCAGATGGAGTGAAGGAACCGTATAGAGAGGAGATGAACGGGATGTGGATTTCAGGATCAGGTTTTAGGAGAGACAAGAGAAATGGCCAGATAGCTATGAGAATGAATAGAAATTTGCAACTGAAACAGGTGGGGATGTCAGACATCTGGAGGACATGCCAGATATGTGAGATAGTGGAGTCATTCAAGCTATGACTCACAGCATTGGAGATATGGAACCTGAAGAGGTCACCAATGGAATATGGGTACACTAATCCACTCACAAAATTTTTGACACAAAATGTATCCTCTCTACAAGGTATGCAGGCAGGAAGGATGGAGGAGAATTTGAGAGAATAGCCAACCAATAACTGACCCATTTAAAGACACATTGTATAGGTAACCACCAATCCCTGACACTATTAATTATACTCTGCTATGCTTACAGACAGGAGTCTATAGTTACTATCCTCTGAGAGTCTCAACATAGCAGCTCATTCAGATAGATGCAGAGACCTAGAGCCACACAGAGGATGGAGATTGGGCTATCATGTGAAAGAATTGGGTTAAGAATTGAAGGACCCCAAAGGGGGCAGGAACGATGCAGGAAGACCAACAAAGTCAACTCACCTAACCCCTTGAGGATCTCAAAGAGTGAATTACCAACCAAGAACACAAGTTGGACCTAGCCCCTACCCTACTATACCACATATATGTAGCAGATGTACAGATTGTACTTCATATGTGTTATCTGGAACAGCTGGAGCCAGGGCTATCTCAAAAGTTGTTGCTTGTCTGTAGGATATGTTATCTGGACTGCACTGTCTGGTTTCAGTAGGAGAGGAAGTGTCAAACCCTGTAAAGACTTACTGTGCCAGGGTTGGGGGGATACCAATGAGGGTCTATACCTCTCAGAGGACAAGTGGAGATAGAATAAGAGAAGGTTGTGTGAGGGGTTGATTGAGAAGGGGGCAGAAATCAGGATATAAATTGAATAAAAAAGGTATAGCAAATTATTGTTATAACTGACTTTCACTTCCTTTTTCAGGATTATTTCTATTATATTCTAAATTATTCTGAATTAGATTTTACTAAACATGTTCATAGTTGACATTTAGGAATACCACTGTTTTGCATACTAACTTTGATTAAGCTAACAGCCTGGATAGACAACCAGGACAAAACATTTTTCTGTCTACATGGAATACACCACATGATAAAGACATCTACTACCACAGAGTAAAAGGCTGGAAAAAGTTCTGTCAAGCAAATAGTACCAAGAAACAAGCTGGAGATGCCATTCTAATATCCAATAAAATAGCTTTTCAGCCAAAAGTTATCAAATGAGATGTGGAAGGACACTTAATATTCCTCAAAGTAAAAATCCACCAGGATAAAGTTTCAATTCTGAACATCTATGCCCTAAATGCAAAGGCAACCACATTCATAAAAGAAACTTAACTAAAGCTCAAAACACACATTGAACAACATACAATAATAGTAGAAGAATTTAATGGCCCACTCTCAACAATGGACATGTTATTGAAGCATAAACTAAAGACACAGTAAACTAATAGAGACTGTGAACCAACATCATCAGAACCCAGTTCTTCCACCACAGTAAGCACTGAATACAACAAAACACCTGAAAATCAGGAAGCTGTACTAAAATCCTATCTCATGAAGATAATAGAGTCCTTTAAGGCGGATATCAATAAGTCACTGAAAGAAGTACAGTAAAACATAAGTAACAGGTGAAGGAATTGAATAAAGTGATCAAGACTTAGAAGTGGAAGTAGGAACAATAAATAAAACATAAATGGAGGCAAACATGGAAATGGAAAACCTAGGAAACAGGGCAGGAATTACAGATGTAACTATCACCAATAGAATACAAGAGATAGAAGAGAATCACATGTGTAGAATATCCCATAGAAGAGATTAACACAACTGTCAAAGAAAATTCAAAACATAATAAACTCCTAACCCAAAGCATCTAAGAAATTCAGGACAAAATAAGAAGACCAAACATAAGAATAATCAGAATAGAGGAGAACCAAGACTCCCAGCCCAATGGTCCTGAAAAAGTCTTCAATTAAATCATAAAAGGAAACTTCCCCAACCTAAAGAAAGAAATGGACATAAAGGAACAAGAAGCCTATAGAACACCAAATTAATGGGACAAGAAAATCCTCTTGTCACATAATAATCAAAACACTAAATGCGTACAACAGAGAAAGAATACCAAAAGCTGCAAGTTAAATTGGCCAAGTAACATACAATAGTGGACCTATCATAAGCACACGAGACTTCTCAGCAGAGACTAGGAAATCTAGAAGAGTTTATTCAAAGGTCATGCAGACTCTAGGAGAACACAAATGCCAGCCTAGGCTACTATACTCAGCAAAACTCTCCATCAACATAGATCGAGAAACCAAAATAGTCCAGTACAAAACCAAATTCAAACTATCTATATACCAGTTCATCCCTACAGAGGATCTTAGAAGGAAAACTCCAACACAAGGCACTAAAGAAAGGAAAAGATATTAGGCATCTCCCAGTAAAGCCAAAAGGAGAGAAGTACAAGCACATAAAGTCACCCACAAAAATGAACATATCAGGTACCATAGGTCATCTCTCTTTAATATCTCTGAACTCAACTCAACTCACCTATAAAAATACATAAGCTAACAGACTTGATATGCAAGCGATATCCAACATTTTGCTGCATACAAGAGACACACCTCAATAACAAAGACAGGCACTATCTCAGAGTAAAAGGATGGAAAAAGTTCATCCAAGCAAATGGTCCCAGGAAACAAGCAGGTGTTGCCATCCTAAAATCCAATAAAAGAGACATTCAACCAAAAGTTATCAAGCAAAATGAAGAAGGACAATTAATATTCATCAAGGGGAAAATCCACCATGAGAAAGACTCAATTCTGAACATCTATGCCCCAAATGCAAGAGCACCCACATTCCTAAAAGAAATTTTACTGAAGCTCAAAACACACATTGAACCCCACACAATAATAGTGGGAGACTTCAACTCCCCACTCTCACAAATGGAGAGGTAATTGAATGAGAAACTAAACAGAGACACAGTGACATAAGAGAGGTTATTAACCAAATGGATTTAATAGATATCTACAGAACATTTCACCCTAAAACAAAAGAATACACCTTCTTCCCAGTACCTCATGGTACCTTTTCCAAAATTGAACAAATAATTGGTCACAAAACAACCCTGAATAGATACAAAAAGATTGATATGCATCTTATCAGAACACCATGGCTTAAGGCTAGGCTTCAAGAACAGCAAAACTTTGAAAAGCCAACAAACATGTGGAAACTAAATAGCTCTTTACTCAATGATAACTTGGTCAGGGTGCTAGGGGCCATGGCCTTAACTATGTCCTTATGGAAATTTACTAGCTTACACATACAACTCTGACAGAACTTGTGTAGACTAACAGTAAGAATATTTGTGGGTGTGGAGGACACTGTGACCACTGGTTCCAGAGACTGAAGATTGCCATCTGGCCTTCAGAAAGCCCCTGGGGCTCTTCCACTCCTCTTTGAAGCCTCTTCTTGTTTATGCTTATATTGCCAACCCTGAAGTAAAGTTTTCAGAGCATGATCAAACACCTGTCTTGCTTTCATTCTTCACATCTCTTGTCCTGCTTCAGTCTCTCTTCCCTGGCCTAGGGCCCAGCTGAACGCCCCATGGGTCAGGGTAACTGGCACACAGCGTGAGTCCCCTGGGTCAGGGGTCTGAGAAGACCACCACTCCCCATTAGGCAGTCCTCCCTGCCCAACCCCCTGCATAGGATCATGGCTTCATAAAGAAGTGAGTGAAGATCCACATAGGGATTGCCACAGGTCACTAACCTTGAAAGGTAAGAAGAGTGGTGAAACTATGGGACAAGATTAAGTAAGCATGAATTGTTTTTAAGGGGTCTCAAGGAGTCCCTCAAGACATGAGAACACGGATTAAGAAAGAAGGATCTTAAAAAATAAGTTTTTTGAAAATTTGTAAACATTAACCAGATATTCAAGAAGTAGTTAAAGAGAGAGAGAATAGGTTTCAGAATCTGTCCATATGTCTGTCAATTTATGTTTATTTTTGTTTTGTTGTTTGAATGATTGTTGTTCTGTGTTTCGTGTTGAAAAAAATGGTGAAAACTTTATCTGCTGGCTGTCAATTCCTTTGATTTAGCTTAACTTGTTTAAAAGGCAGTCTCGATTTGTACAGCAGAAATTGATAAGCCACTGCACTGTGCCTGGGAGTTAAGCACAATCTTAAAAGGCCCTGCTAGAGGCCGATTGTCTATACAAGCCACTCTTAAATGGGACAGCAGCTTTTTACTTGCAACATTGGTAACAGAAAGTTACCTTAAAATTGGTAACTCAGGGTTGGAGTCATTCTAAACAACATATGGTATAAAGTAGCCCAGTAAAACATGTCTTTTAAGATACTTCTAAATTGTGATAATATTTTATGTAATTCTTATCCTAGATACTAGACTTATAAAGGATAGGATTTAAAACAATGTCTCTTTTGGGCAGGCAATTTTGTAATGTGACTGTAATGCTCTTTGTATTGATTTTAAAGAGAATGGATTGTTTAAAACTTTCTTTTGTTTGTCAAATTATGGATATGCCTTAATATTACAAAAGAAACTTTAAAAGTATGGTAAAATTGCCAGTGTTCCATTGGCTGCAGTTTGCAGTTTGATCACAAGCTCAGGATTCTTAACTCACCCGTATTTTGTAATTAGGATGATTGCAAGAGTAATAATAGTTAAAAACAACTGTGACCAGTATGGGCCCAATTTCCCTTTTGCATAAGTTTTATTGGATACTGTGGTAAAAGCTAAATTTAACCCCTAAGGTTAGAAAGGAGATCTCAGTAAGAATTTATTTAGTATCAAACAGGCTCCTGATAAACTGTTTCAAAGAGTTCATACTACTAAAAATAGCTAGTAGAATTTTCAGAGACCCTCAAGAAAAGGCTTCTTCTATTACACAATTGTCTCATGAGGACATTAATGCAGCTCTCTGTAGCCATCTGGCCATACAAAGCAAAGACAGACTCAACTGGATATATTTGTCTTTGTGCAAATATTAGACCCTCATACAATCAGAGTCTAGCTATGTCTGCTGTCTTGCAGGGGACTACAGTACATACTAGCAATTTTTCGACAGTGCCAAGGGGATAAGGAATATTTAAGTATAAATCATCTTAGGAAAAACTGTCCAAAAATTAGAGGTATAGACAGACAGAGAATTGCTCTCCTGGAATCTGTCCTCACTGTAGTCAATGTGCCCACAGCAATTCTTTGGCAAAAAAGAACATTAATGTGGATTCATCTTTCTTTATCTCCAAGTAAAGTTTTAATATCCTTTGTGAAGTTGTTGTGGTGTTAATAAAGAATTATAGGGTAGAATCATTTAAGTATTTTAAAAGAATGTCTTAAAAACCTGTTGAGACATCTATTCCTTGTTTCAAACAGCAATTAAATTGGTTATTGCAAAATATTGATCAATATTTGGCACATTACATAGGAAATTTTATAGGCAAAATTGATAATATATTTCCTGTAAATTTATGTGTGCATCCCATAAAGAATACATCTACTGTATTTATAAACAGCTCTTCTATGGGAGAGAAGTATGTGTAATTGGATTACATGTTTATTCTCATGTGTTTCCCTCTACTTCAGCACAAATAATTGAACTATGTGCTGTAGTCACTGTTTTTAAAGTGCTAACATCAAACTTTTAATTTATGTACTGATTGCCCATATATATAGCTCAGGGTTTACAATTGCTTAAAATTGTTTCTATTTTAGATACTGCTAATTCTCAAAATTTGCTCTTGTTTATGCATATACAACTCAAGTTAAGAGAAAGTACTGTTCCTTTAAAGACTGTCTTTGGACATTTAAAACCTCATCTTATACTGCCTGGACAAGACCCCTTAAGGCAATGCCACAGCAGATTTGTATCCCAGGAATATTATAGGCCTTACACAAGAACAACTGTCCATATAATCACATTCATTACATCATCAAAATAGTAATAGTTTGAAATGATAATTTGGTAATTTTAGAGTATGTACATGTCGAATTATAAAGACTTGTTCTCAGTGTCCTCAGTTTCTACCTGTACCACAATAATGGTGTTAATTCTCAACGACTTATATCTAATCAATTATTACAAATGGATATATCTGATTTTAAAGAAATAAAAGTAATAATAAAATATGCTCATGTGACTATTGATACCTTTTCAGGCTTTCTGATTGCAATTACCTTAACAGAAAATGCAATTAAAAATGTAATTGGTCATTTCCTACATTCTTTTTCTATGCTTGGTGCTCCTAATCAGATTAAAACAGATTATGGAACTGACCATTACAGTCAAACATTTGAGATGTTTTGTCAACAATTTAATGTTACCCATATTGCTGAGACTTTATATAATTCTCAGGGACAAGAAATTGTTAAATGTGTGCATGGCACTCTGAAAAATTGGCTTTTGAAAAACAAAAAAGGTGCAATTATTTCCCATGCACGTTATTTAAATCACACTTTTATTTTTAAAATTTTATAATTTGGATGCCAAGGAACTCTTTGCTGAGTATGTACAGCATCCTACTACTAGGCATACTCATATCTAGGTGAAATGGAAGGATCCACTTACTGTATATGGCATGATCCTGATCAGGTGTTTAATGTGGAAAAGAGGAAATGTTTGTGTTTTTTTCCACAGAATGCTACAAGAGCTTGCTAGCTGCCAGAGTGATTGGTGTGACATGCTGACCTGTGAGCTTGCTGAGTGCCCTGACAATGATGGATAGAGAAGGTGTATTGGACATTTGTCCCTGATCCACCGTTTTTTACATCCAACAGTATGGGAAGGCCTAGCAGCTGTGGTAATGTTAAACAACGCTAGTTGATGGATATGCCTGCTGAAGGAATATTCACTATCAATAGTGAAATTAATTACAAAGGATTTGGAACTAGTGCCTCCATGGGCCTTAGTGTGGGAGGCACAGCTACAGGCACTTCTACCCTAGTTTTGCTAGACCAAAAACATAGATAAAGAATTGCTGTGCCTTCCTATGACCCTAGTTGTTCAGTTGACCTTGCTAACTCCCACCAAGTATTTGAGCTGGAATAGGCCCTCAGATACCAGAATGAAGTGAGTTATTTTCCTCCCTTTAGTGTCCAGCACCTCCTTGGTGAACTCTGCTGTGACTGATGGTTTGTCTGGGAGGGGCTTTATCCCATTCTCTTCTCACCACCACCAAATTATGCCAACAATTTGCATTGGCAGTGGAAGCCTTCCCTGAAACATTAGCTTCTTTAAAGAGAAGAATAACTTTCCTCTCCCAAGTTGCCTTACAGAATCTACAGCATTTGACTTGCTGACAACTGAGAAGGGTGGAACCTGCTTATTTCTGAAAGAAGAATGCTGTTTTTATGTAAATGAGTCTGGCCTAGAGGAGACTTGGGTCCAACAGTTACACCACTTAATTTGGAACTCCAAAAAAAAAAAAGTTTTCAACTGCTGCTGATAGTTGGTAGAAACACTCCATGTTCACCCTCTTGATGTCCCTCTTTGGACCTTTAATAAGCATTTTATTATTAGTAACCTTGGGGCCTTTCATTTCTAACACAATTACTGATTTTATAAAATAGCAGAATGACTCCATGGCATCAAGACCCTTACAAATTCATTATCATAGACCTGATTTACTGATAGAGGCTTTACTGAACCTGAGGTTGATAATTTCCTTTAGGAACTGCATAGGATTCAGACCTGTGCATACTAGTTTCAGAAAAAAAATAAATCCAGTATGGGTATCAGCGTGGGGTGCAAGGCTAAGCACCACAGGGGAAGGTCCTACACAGACTGTCTCTGAATTCCCTGTGATACAAACCTGGTTTGCACAGAGGCTGATATCTATTCTTTAACATTATCCTAAGGATTTTCTAAGGCTCTGCCTCCCCTCCCCAAAAGATACCAGGAGGCATGACTATGGGAAATGATGTTAATCTGACCAACGGGAGGAATCACATCAATTCTCCCCATGCTGGTTAATGCCAACTCATCCAATGATGAGGCAACTAATGATCACCTTGGTTCTATCATATTTAAAAATAATAAAGAGGGAGGTGATGCTGGGAGCCATGGCCTTAACCATGGCTTTGTGGAAATCTACTAGCTTACACATATAGCCCTGAGAGAACTTGTGTAGTCTAATAGTAGAATATTTGTGGGTGTGGAGGACACTGTGATCACTGGTTCCAGAGATTGAAGATTGCCACCTGGCCTTCAGAAAGCCCCTGGGGCTTTTCCCACCTCTTTGAAGCCTCCTCTTGTTTATGCTTATATTGCCAGGCCCGAAGTAAAGTTTTCAGAGCTTGATCAGACACCTGTCTTGCTCTCATTCTTCATATCTCTTTTCCTGCTTCAGTCTTTCTCCCCTGCCCTAGGTCCCTGCTGAATACTCCGTGGTTCAGGGTATCAGGGTAGAAATAAAGAAATTAAAGGCTTCCTGGGATTTAATGAAAATATTGACACATCATACCCAAACTTGTGGGACACAATGAAAGCAGTGCTAAGAAGAAAGATCATAGCATAAGTGTCCTGGTAAAGAAACTGGAGAGATCTTACACTAACAACTTAAGAGAACATCTGTGACCTCTAGATCCAAAAGAAGCAAATTCATCCCAGAGGAGTAGAAGGTAGGAAATAGTCAAACTCAGGGTTAAAATCAACCAAATAGAAACAAAGACAATACAAAGAGTCAAGAAAAACAAAAGCTGGTTCCTTGATAGAATCAACAAGGTAGATAATCTCCTTGCCAAAGCATTGAAAGAGCCAAGAGCCAGTATCCAAATTAACATAATCAAAAGTGAACAGGGAGACATAATAAAAGAAATGGAGAAAGTTCAAAAAGTCATCAGATCCTACTAGAAAGGCCTATACTCAATATAATTGGAAAATTTATGAAAAGGATGGTTGTCTAGACAGATGCCACATTCCAAAGTTAAATCAAGATCAGGTAAACTATCTAAATAGGCCATATCTAACAAGGAAATAAAAGAGGTTATTGAAAACCTCCCAACCAAAAAAACCCCAGGGCCAGATTGAATTTAATGCAGAATTCTAGGAGACCTTCAAAGAAGACTTGATACCAATTTTCCTCAAAGAATTCCATAAAATAGAAAGAGAAGGAACACTGCCTAATTTGTTTTATGAAGACATAATTATTCTGATACCTAAACATGAAAAGGATCCAACCAAAAAAGAGAACTTCAGAACAATCTCACTTATGAATATCAATGCAAAAATACTCAATAAAATTCTTGCATGCTGAATAAAAGAACACATCAAAATGAGAATTATCTATGATCAAGTAGGCTTCATCCTAAGGATACAAGGTTGGTTTAACATATGAAAATCCATTAATGTAATCTACTATATAAACAAACTCAAAGTAAAAGAAAAATCACATGATCATCTCCTTAGATGCAGAAAAGCATTTGAAAATAGACAACACCCATTCATGTTAAAAGCATTGGAGAGATCAGGAATTCAAGGCCAATACTTAAACATAATAAAAGCAGTTTACTGTATACCAACAACCAATATCAAATTAAATGTTGATATACTTAAATCAATCCCACTGAAATAAGGAATAAGACAGGGATGCCAACTCTTGCCATATCTATTCAACATAGTACTCAAAGTGTTAGCTAGAACAGTAAGACAACAAAAGAGATTGAGGGGATACAAATTGGCAAAGAAGAAATAAAAGTATCACTATTTGCAGATGATAAGATAGTATACATAAGTGACCCCAAAAAATCTACCAGAGAACTTCTCCAGCTGATAAAGAACTTCAGCAAAGGGGTCCGATATAAAATTAACTCAAATAAATCAGTAGCCTTCTTTATACAAATAATAAACAGGCTAAGAAAGAACTTAGGAAAATAACGCCCTTCACAATAACCACAAAAATTATAAAATATCTTTCAGTAACTCTAACGAAATAAGTGAAAGACTTGTATGACAATAACTTCAAGTCTTTCAAGATAGAAATTGAAGAAAATCTCAGAAAATGGAGAGATCTCCCGTGCTTATGGATTGGCAGAATTAACATAGTAAAAATGGCCGTCCTACCAAAGGTAATCTGTGGATTCAATGCAAACCCCATCAAAATCCCAACACAATTTTTCAAAGAAATGGAAAGAGTAATCTTCAAATTCATCTGGAAAGGCAAAAAAAACCCAGAATAGTGAAAACAAGTCTTAACAATAAAAGAATGGCAGGGAAATTGCCAAGAACTATTTATAACAATAAAAGAACAGCTGAGGTAAACACCATCCCTGAACTCAAACTTTACTATAGAGGAATAATGATAAAAACTGCATGGTATTGGTATGCAGACAGACATGTTGATCAATGGAATAGAATTGAAGACCCAGGAATCAAACCACACACTTATGGACATTTGATCTTTGACAAAGTAGCCAAAAATATATAATGGAAAAAATAAAGCTTCTTCAATAAATGGTGCTGGTCTAACTGGCTGTCTGTATGAAGAAAAATAAAAAAAGGCCATATTTGTCACCATACACAATGCTCACACTCAAGTGGACAATGAACCTCAACATAAAACCAGATACACTGAATCTACTAGATGAGAAAGTGGGAAAGAGCCTTGATCTCATTGGCACTTGGGTAAATTTCCTAAACAGAACTTGAGGGGCTCATGCTCTAAGATCAAGTATTGATAAGTGGGACTTCATGAAACAGGAAAGCTTTTGTAAGGCAAAGGACATATTCAATAAGACAAATTGGCAACCTACAGCTTGGGGAAAAAAATCTCCACTAACCTCATATCTGATAGAGGGATAATATCCAAAATGTACAAAGAACTCAAAAAGCTAATCACCAAAAATAAAAACAAACAAACAAACAAACAAAAAGAAAGAAACCAACCAACCCAATAAAAAAAGTGGAGTATAGAGCTAAACCATGATTTCACAACTGAGGAATCTCCAACAGATGAGAAGCACCTAAAGAATTGTTCAAAGTCCTTGGTGATCAGAGAAATGCAGATCAAAATGAGATTCTACCTTACACCAATCAGAATGGCTAAGATCAAAAGCTTAGTTGACAACACGTGTTGCAGAAGATGTGGAGAAAGAGGAACACTCCTCCATTGCTAGTGGGATTGAAAACTGGTATAGCCACTCTGGAAATCAATATGAGGTTCCTCAGAAAATTTGAAATAGATTTACCTGACGACCCAGCTGTACCACTCTTGGGAATATACCCAAAAGATGCCCTACCATGCCACAGGAGCACATGTTCCATTACTTTTATAGATGCCTTATTTGTGATAAATGGAAGAATGGATTCAGAAAATGTGGTTCATTGTGGAATGTGGGTTGTTCTTCCTGTATTCCAGACTTCTGGGCTAATAACCATTTATCAGAGAGTGCATACCATGTTTGTTCTTTTGTGATTGGGTTACCTCACTCAGGATGATATTCTCCAGATCCATCCATTTACCTAAGAATTTCATAAATTTATTGTTTTTAATAGCTGAGTAGTACTCCATTGTGTAAATGTACCACAATTTCTGTATCCACTCCTCTGTTGAGGGACATCTGGGTTGTTTCCAGGTTCTGGCTATTATAAATAAGGCTGCTATGAACATGGTGGAGCATGTGTCCTTGTTACATGTTGCAGTATTTTTTGGGTATATGCCCAGGAGTGTTATAGCCGGGTCCTCCGGTAGTACTATGTCCAATTTCCGGATTTCCAGAGTGGTTGTATCAGTTTTCAATCCCACCAGCAATGAAGTAATGTTCCTCTTTCTCCACA